>NC_084633.1:38542269-38637269 GCF_033978795.1 Nerophis ophidion | reverse complement strand
TTAATGTGTGACTCAAATGAGAGAGTTGTTTCAGTAACACTCTTAATGTGTGACTCAAACAAGAGAGTTGTTTTAGTAAAACTCTTAATGTGTGACTCAAATGAGAGAGTTGTTTTAGTAACACTCTTAATGTGTGACTCAAACGAGAGAGTTGTTTTAGTAACACTCTTAATGTGTGACTCAAACAAGAGAGTTGTTTTAGTAACACTCTTAATGTGTGACTCAAGCGAGAGAGTTGTTTTAGTAACACTCTTAATGTGTGACTCAAGCGAGAGAGTTGTTTTAGTAACACTCTTAATGTGTGACTCAAGCGAGAGAGTTGTTTTAGTAACACTCTTAATGTGTGACTCAAGCGAGAGAGTTGTTTTAGTAACACTCTTAATGTGTGACTCAAGCGAGAGAGTTGTTTTAGTAACACTCTTAATGTGTGACTCAAACAAGAGAGTTGTTTTAGTAACACTCTTAATGTGTGACTCAAGCGAGAGAGTTGTTTTAGTAACACTCTTAAAGTGTGACTCAAGCGAGAGAGTTGGGTGAAAGATAGTACCAAAATTCTTTACTGACTCACTATGTGTAATTCTTTATTGTCAAATGTGAAGGTGGTATAATTAAATAGGTGTGTAATTGTCTGGTTTAACATTGTTGTGTTGCAGTCCCTCCTAGTTAGAACATTGTTGTGTTGCAGTCCCTCCCAGTTAGAACATTGTTGTGTTGCAGTCCCTCCCAGTTAGAACATTATTGTGTTGCAGTCCCTCCCAGTTAGAACATTGTTGTGTTGCAGTCCCTCCTAGTTAGAAAATTGTTGTGTTGCAGTCCCTCCCAGTTACAACATTGTTGTGTTGCAGTCTCGCCCAGTTAGAACATTGTTGTGTTGCAGTCCCTCCTAGTTAGAAAATTGTTGTGTTGCAGTCCCTCCCAGTTACAACATTGTTGTGTTGCAGTCTCGCCCAGTTAGAACATTGTTGTGTTGCAGTCCCTCCCAGTTAGAACATTGTTGTGTTGCAGTCCCTCCCAGTTAGAACATTGTTGTGTTGCAATCCCTCCGGTTAGAACATTGTTGTGTTGCAGTCCCTCCCAGTTAAAACATTGTTGTGTTGCAGTCCCTCCCAGTTAGAACATTGTTGTGTTGCAGTCCCTCCCAGTTAAAACATTGTTGTGTTGCAGTCCCTCCCAGTTACAACATTGTTGTGTTGCAGTCCCTCCCAGTTACAACATTGTTGTGTTGCAGTCCCTCCCAGTTACAACATTGTTGTGTTGCAATCCCTCCCAGTTACAACATTGTTGTGTTGCAGTCCCTCCTAGTAAGAACATTGTTGTGTTGCAGTCCCTCCCAGTTACAACATTGTTGTGTTGCAGTCCCTCCCAGTTAGAAAATTGTTGTGTTGCAGTCCCTCCCAGTTAGAACATTGTTGTGTTGCAGTTTCTCCTAGTAAGAACATTGTTGTGTTGCAGTCCCTCCCAGTTAGAACATTGTTGTGTTGCAGTCCCTCCGGTCAGAACATTGTTGTGTTGCAGTCCCTCCCAGTTAGAACATTGTTGTGTTGCAGTCCCTCCCAGTTAGAACATTGTTGTGTTGCAGTCCCTCCCAGTTAGAACATTGTTGTGTTGCAGTCCGTCCCGGTTAGAACATTGTTGTGTTGCAGTCCCTCCCAGTTAGAACATTGTTGTGTTGCAGTCCCTCCCAGTTAAAACATTGTTGTGTTGCAGTCCCTCCCAGTTAAAACATTGTTGTGTTGCAGTCCCTCCCAGTTAAAACATTGTTGTGTTGCAGTCCCTCCCAGTTAGAACATTGTTGTGTTGCAGTCCCTCCCAGTTAAAACATTGTTGTGTTGCAGTCCCTCCCAGTTACAACATTGTTGTGTTGCAGTCCCTCCCAGTTACAACATTGTTGTGTTGCAGTCCCTCCCAGTTACAACATTGTTGTGTTGCAGTCCCTCCTAGTAAGAACATTGTTGTGTTGCAGTCCCTCCCAGTTACAACATTGTTGTGTTGCAGTTTCTCCTAGTAAGAACATTGTTGTGTTGCAGTCCCTCCCAGTTAGAACATTGTTGTGTTGCAGTCCCTCCGGTTAGAACATTGTTGTGTTGCAGTCCCTCCGGTTAGAACATTGTTGTGTTGCAGTCCCTCCCAGTTAAAACATTGTTGTGTTGCAGTCCCTCCCAGTTAGAACATTGTTGTGTTGCAGTCCCTCCCAGTTAGAACATTGTTGTGTTGCAGTCCCTCCCGGTTAGAACATTGTTGTGTTGCAGTCCCTCCCGGTTAGAACATTGTTGTGTTGCAGTCCCTCCCAGTTAAAACATTGATGTGTTGCAGTCCCTCCCAGTTAAAACATTGTTGTGTTGCAGTCCCTCCCAGTTAGAACATTGTTGTGTTGCAGTCCCTCCCAGTTAAAACATTGTTGTGTTGCAGTCCCTCCCAGTTACAACATTGTTGTGTTGCAGTCCCTCCCAGTTACAACATTGTTGTGTTGCAGCCCCTCCCAGTTACAACATTGTTGTGTTGCAATCCCTCCCAGTTACAACATTGTTGTGTTGCAGTCCCTCCTAGTAAGAACATTGTTGTGTTGCAGTCCCTCCCAGTTACAACATTGTTGTGTTGCAGTCCCTCCCAGTTAGAAAATGGTTGTGTTGCAGTCCCTCCCAGTTAGAACATTGTTGTGTTGCAGTTTCTCCTAGTAAGAACAATGTTGTGTTGCAGTCCCTCCCAGTTAGAACATTGTTGTGTTGCAGTCCCTCCGGTTAGAACATTGTTGTGTTGCAGTCCCTCCCAGTTAGAACATTGTTGTGTTGCAGTCCCTCCCAGTTAGAACATTGTTGTGTTGCAGTCCCTCCCAGTTAGAACATTGTTGTGTTGCAGTCCCTCCCGGTTAGAACATTGTTGTGTTGCAGTCCTTCCCAGTTAGAACATTGTTGTGTTGCAGTCCCTCCCAGTTAAAACATTGTTGTGTTGCAGTCCCTCCCAGTTGAAACATTGCTGTGTTGCAGTCCCTCCCAGTTAAAACATTGTTGTGTTGCAGTCCCTCCCAGTTACAACATTGTTGTGTTGCAGTCCCTCCCAGTTACAACATTGTTGTGTTGCAGTCCCTCCCAGTTAGAACATTGTTGTGTTGCAGTCCCTCCCAGTTAGAACATTGTTGTGTTGCAGTCCCTCCCAGTTACAACATTGTTGTGTTGCAATCCCTCCCAGTTACAACATTGTTGTGTTGCAGTCCCTCCCAGTTACAACATTGTTGTGTTGCAGTCCCTCCCAGTTAAAACATTGTTGTGTTGCAGTCCCTCCCAGTTACAACATTGTTGTGTTGCAGTCCCTCCCAGGGCATCGTCAACGAGGCCTTTGGCATCAACACTGACTCGCTGTACCACGAGATCAAAGACGCCAAGTCAGACATCATCGGAGACGTGGACGCGGGGGCGGAGCTTCTTGGTAAACTTCTTCCATTTTTATGACTAACACACCATCCCTACAGTCACACACCATCCCTACAGTCACACACCATCCCTACAGTCACACACCATCCCTACAGTCACACACCATCCCTACTGTCAAACACCATCCCTACAGTCACACACCATCCCTACAGTCACACACCATCCCTACAGTCACACACCATCCCTACAGTCACACACCATCCCTACTGTCAAACACCATCCCTACAGTCACACACCATCCCTACAGTCACACACCATCCCTACAGTCACACACCATCCCTACAGTCACACACCATCCCTACAGTCACACACCATCCCTACAGTCACACACCATCCCTACTGTCAAACACCATCCCTACAGTCAAACACCATCCCTACAGTCACACACCATCCCTACTGTCAAACACCATCCCTACTGTCAAACACCATCCCTACAGTCACACACCATCCCTACAGTCACACACCATCCCTACAGTCACACACCATCCCTACTGTCAAACACCATCCCTACAGTCACACACCATCCCTACAGTCACACACCATCCCTACAGTCAAACACCATCCCTACTGTCAAACACCATCCCTACAGTCACACACCATCCCTACAGTCACACACCATCCCTACAGTCACACAGCATCCCTATTGTCAAACACCATCCCTATTGTCAAACGCCATCCCTACTGTCAAACACCATCCCTACAGTCACACACCATCCCTACTGTCAAACACCATCCCTACAGTCACACACCATCCCTATTGTCAAACACCATCCCTACAGTCACACACCATCCCTACAGTCACACACCATCCCTACTGTCAAACACCATCCTTACAGTCACACACCATCCCTACAGTCACACACCATCCCTATTGTCAAACACCATCCCTACAGTCACACACCATCCCTACAGTCACACACCATCCCTACAGTCAAACACCATCCCTACAGTCACACACCATCCCTACTGTCAAACACCATCCCTACAGTCACACACCATCCCTACGGTCAAACACCATCCCTATTGTCAAACACCATCCCTACAGTCACACACCATCCCTACAGTCACACACCATCCCTATTGTCAAACACCATCCCTACAGTCACACACCATCCCTACAGTCACACACCATCCCTACTGTCAAACACCATCCCTACAGTCACACACCATCCCTACAGTCACACACCATCCCTACTGTCAAACACCATCCCTACAGTCACACACCATCCCTACAGTCA
This sequence comes from Nerophis ophidion, assembly GCF_033978795.1. Taxonomy (NCBI): domain Eukaryota; kingdom Metazoa; phylum Chordata; class Actinopteri; order Syngnathiformes; family Syngnathidae; genus Nerophis; species Nerophis ophidion. Next base: position 38,632,603 of record NC_084633.1, on the reverse strand, counting down.
CACACCATCCCTACAGTCACACACCATCCCTACTGTCAAACACCATCCCTACAGTCACACACCATCCCTACAGTCACACACCATCTCTACTGTCAAACACCATCCCTACAGTCACACACCATCCCTACAGTCACACACCATCCTTACTGTCAAACACCATCCCTACAGTCACACACCATCCCTACTGTCAAACACCATCCCTACAGTCACACACCATCCCTACAGTCAAACACCATCCCTACAGTCACACACCATCCCTACTGTCAAACACCATCCCTACAGTCACACACCATCCCTACAGTCAAAAACCATCCCTACAGTCACACACCATCCCTACAGTCACACACCATCCCTACTGTCAAACACCATCCCTACTGTCAAACACCATCCCTACAGTCACACACCATCCCTACAGTCACACACCATCCCTACTGTCAAACACCATCCCTACAGTCACACACCATCCCTACAGTCACACACCATCCTTACTGTCAAACACCATCCCTACAGTCACACACCATCCCTACTGTCAAACACCATCCCTACAGTCACACACCATCCCTACAGTCAAACACCATCCCTACAGTCACACACCATCCCTACTGTCAAACACCATCCCTACAGTCACACACCATCCCTACAGTCAAACACCATCCCTAGAGTCACACACCATCCCTACAGTCACACACCATCCCTACTGTCAAACACCATCCCTACTGTCAAACACCATCCCTACTGTCAAACACCATCCCTACAGTCACACACCATCCCTACAGTCACACACCATCCCTACTGTCAAACACCATCCCTACTGTCAAACACCATCCCTACTGTCAAACACCATCCCTACAGTCACACACCATCCCTACTGTCAAACACCATCCCTACAGTCACACACCATCCCTACAGTCACACACCATCCCTACTGTCAAACACCATCCCTACTGTCAAACACCATCCCTACTGTCAAACACCATCCCTACTGTCAAACACCATCCCTACTGTCAAACACCATCCCTACTGTCAAACACCATCCCTACTGTCAAACACCATCCCTACAGTCACACACCATCCCTACAGTCACACACCATCCCTACTGTCAAACACCATCCCTACTGTCAAACACCATCCCTACTGTCAAACACCATCCCTACTGTCAAACACCATCCCTACAGTCACACACCATCCCTACAGTCACACACCATCCCTACTGTCAAACACCATCCCTACTGTCAAACACCATCCCTTCAGTCACACACCATCCCTACAGTCACACACCATCCCTACAGTCACACACCATCCCTACTGTCAAACACCATCCCTACAGTCACACACCATCCCTACAGTCACACACCATCCCTACTGTCAAACACCATCCCTACAGTCACACACCATCCCTACAGTCACACACCATCCTTACTGTCAAACACCATCCCTACAGTCACACACCATCCCTACTGTCAAACACCATCCCTACAGTCACACACCATCCCTACAGTCAAACACCATCCCTACAGTCACACACCATCCCTACTGTCAAACACCATCCCTACAGTCACACACCATCCCTACAGTCAAACACCATCCCTACAGTCACACAGCATCCCTACAGTCACACACCATCCCTACAGTCACACACCATCCCTACTGTCAAACACCATCCCTACTGTCAAACACCATCCCTACAGTCACACACCATCCCTACTGTCAAACACCATCCCTACAGTCACACACCATCCCTACAGTCAAACACCATCCCTACAGTCACACAGCATCCCTACAGTCACACACCATCCCTACAGTCACACACCATCCCTACTGTCAAACACCATCCCTACTGTCAAACACCATCCCTACTGTCAAACACCATCCCTACAGTCACACACCATCCCTACAGTCACACACCATCCCTACTGTCAAACACCATCCCTACTGTCAAACACCATCCCTACTGTCAAACACCATCCCTACAGTCACACACCATCCCTACTGTCAAACACCATCCCTACTGTCAAACACCATCCCTACAGTCACACACCATCCCTACAGTCACACACCATCCCTACTGTCAAACACCATCCCTACTGTCAAACACCATCCCTACAGTCACACACCATCCCTACTGTCAAACACCATCCCTACTGTCAAACACCATCCCTACTGTCAAACACCATCCCTACAGTCACACACCATCCCTACAGTCACACACCATCCCTACTGTCAAACACCATCCCTACTGTCAAACACCATCCCTACTGTCAAACACCATCCCTACTGTCAAACACCATCCCTACTGTCAAACACCATCCCTACAGTCACACACCATCCCTACAGTCACACACCATCCCTACTGTCAAACACCATCCCTACTGTCAAACACCATCCCTACTGTCAAACACCATCCCTACTGTCAAACACCATCCCTACAGTCACACACCATCCCTACTGTCAAACACCATCCCTACTGTCAAACACCATCCCTACTGTCAAACACCATCCCTACAGTCACACACCATCCCTACAGTCACACACCATCCCTACAGTCACACACCATCCCTACTGTCAAACACCATCCCTACAGTCACACACCATCCCTACAGTCACACACCATCCCTACAGTCACACACCATCCCTACAGTCACACACCATCCCTACAGTCACACACCATCCCTACTGTCAAACACCATCCCTACTGTCAAACACCATCCCTACAGTAACACACCATCCCTACAGTCAAACACCATCCCTACAGTCAAACACCATCCCTACTGTCAAACACCATCCCTACTGTCAAACACCATCCCTACAGTAACACACCATCCCTACAGTCACACACCATCCCTACTGTCAAACACCATCCCTACTGTCAAACACCATCCCTACAGTAACACACCATCCCTACAGTCACACACCATCCCTACAGTCAAACACCATCCCTACTGTCAAACACCATCCCTACTGTCAAACACCATCCCTACAGTAACACACCATCCCTACAGTCACACACCATCCCTACTGTCAAACACCATCCCTACTGTCAAACACCATCCCTACAGTAACACACCATCCCTACAGTCAAACACCATCCCTACAGTCAAACACCATCCCTACTGTCAAACACCATCCCTACTGTCAAACACCATCCCTACAGTAACACACCATCCCTACAGTCACACACCATCCCTACTGTCAAACACCATCCCTACTGTCAAACACCATCCCTACAGTAACACACCATCCCTACAGTCACACACCATCCCTACAGTCAAACACCATCCCTACTGTCAAACACCATCCCTACTGTCAAACACCATCCCTACAGTCACACACCATCCCTACAGTAACACACCATCCCTACAGTCAAACACCATCCCTACAGTCAAACACCATCCCTACAGTCAAACACCATCCCTACTGTCAAACACCATCCCTACTGTCAAACACCATCCCTACAGTAACACACCATCCCTACAGTCAAACACCATCCCTACTGTCAAACACCATCCCTACTGTCAAACACCATCCCTACAGTCAAACACCATCCCTACAGTAACACACCATCCCTACAGTCACACACCATCCCTACAGTCACACACCACCCTCTGATGTCAACAAGTAAAGATGTGATGTCAGACATGTATGTTTACATACATGATAAATACTATTAGATATGTTTCATGTAAACCAGGAAACTAATAAAGTCAACTAATTTTACACTTTACTGCTACTTTCATTGTGCTGTCAGCAGGTGTTACTACATGTTACTACAAGATGTTACTACAACATGTTACTGCATGTTACTACGTGTTACTACAACATGTTACTACGTGTTACTACAACATGTTACTACAACATGTTACTGCATCTTACTACATGTTACTACAACATGTTACTGTGTGTTACTACATGTTACTACTGCATGTTACTACAGCATGTTACTACAACATGTTACTACTACGTGTTACTACAACATGTTACTATATGTTACTACAACATGTTACTACATGTTTCTACAAGATGTTACTACATGTTACTACATGTCACTACATGTTACTACATGTCACTACAACATGTTAAATTTTTTTACAACATGTTACTACATGTCACTACAACATGATACTACATGTCACTACAACATGTTACTACATGTCACTACAACATGTTACTACATATCACTACAACATGTTACTACTACATTTTATTATAACATGTTACTACAAAATGTTACTACAACATGTTACTACAAGATGTTACTACATGTTTCTACAAGATGTTACTACATGTCACTACATTTTACTACATGTCACTACAACATGTTACTACATATTTTTACAAAATGTTACTACATGTCACTACATGTTACTACATGTCACTACAACATGTTACTACAAGTTTTTACAACATGTTACTACATGTTACTACTACATTTTACTATAACATGTTACTACAAAATGTCACTACATGTTACTACAATATTTTACTACATGTTTCTACAAGATGTTACTAAATGTCACTACATGTTACTACATGTCACTACAACATGTTACTACATATTTTTACAAAATGTTACTACATGTTTCTACAACATGTTACTACATGTTACTACTACATTTTACTATAACATGTTACTACAAAATGTTACTACATGTTACCACAACATGTTACTACAACATGTTACTACAACATGTTACTACAACATGTTAATACATGTTTCTACAACATGTTACTACATGTTTCTACAAGATGTTACTACATGTTTTTACAACATGTTGCTACATGTTTCTACAACATGTTACTACTACATTTTACTATAACATGTTACTACAAAATTTTACTACATGTTACTACAACATGTTAATACATGTTTATACTTGTTACTACATGTTTCTACAACATGTTACTACATGTTATTACAAAATGTTACTACATGGTACTACAACATGTTACCACAACATGTTACTAAAAAATGTTAGTACAAGATGTTACTAAAAAATGTTAGTACAACATTTTACTACAAAATGTTAGTACAACATGATAGTACAACATTGACTTCATTTGCAATGAAAATGTCCTTGGACTTTGATGAAGATGTGTTGTTGTCTTTTCATGTCCTGGATGGCATCTTGTCTGACCTGACCACCAGGAGAGTTCTCAGGTGCGTTTACACTCCATCACTACTTGGAGGCTATAGTACAGTACCCACTTGAAGACTATAGTACAGTACTCACTTGAAGACTATAGTACAGTACTCACTTGAAGACTATAGTACAGTACCCACTTGAAGACTATAGTACAGTACTCACTTGAAGACTATAGTACAGTACCCACTTGAAGACTATAGTACAGTACTCACTTGAAGACTATAGTACAGTACTCACTTGAAGACTATAGTACAGTACCCACTTGAAGACTATAGTACAGTACTCACTTGAAGACTATAGTACAGTACCCACTTGAAAACTATAGTACAGTACTCGAAGACTATAGTACAGTACCCACTTGAAGACTATAGTACAGTACCCACTTGAAGACTATAGTACAGTACTCACTTGAAGACTATAGTACAGTACCCACTTGAAGACTATAGTACAGTACTCACTTGAAGACTATAGTACAGTACCCACTTGAAGACTATAGTACAGTACTCACTTGAAGACTATAGTACAGTACCCACTTGAAAACTATAGTACAGTACTCGAAGACTATAGTACAGTACTCATTTGAAGACTATAGTACAGTACCCACTTGAAGACTATAGGACAGTACTCACTTGAAGGCTATAGTACAGTACTCACTTGAAGACTATAGTACAGTACCAACTTGAATACTATAGTACAGTACTCACTTGAAGACTATAGTACAGTACTCACTTGAAGACTATAGTACAGTACCCACTTGAAAACTAGAGTACAGTACTCACTTGAAGACTATAGTACAGTACTCATTTGAAGACTATAGTACAGTACCCACTTGAAGACTATAGTACAGTACTCACTTGAAGACTATAGTACAGTACCCACTTGAAGACTATAGTACAGTACTCACTTGAAGACTATAGTACAGTACTCACTTGAAGACTATAGTACAGTACCCGCTTGAAGACTATAGTACAGTACACACTTGAAGACTATAGTACAGTACTCACTTGAAGACTATAGTACAGTACTCACTTGAAGACTATAGTACAGTACCCACTTGAAAACTAGAGTACAGTACTCACTTGAAGACTATAGTACAGTACTCATTTGAAGACTATAGTACAGTACCCACTTGAAGACTATAGTACAGTACTCACTTGAAGACTATAGTACAGTACCCACTTGAAGACTATAGTACAGTACTCACTTGAAGACTATAGTACAGTACTCACTTGAAGACTATAGTACAGTACCTGCTTGAAGACTATAGTACAGTACCCGCTTGAAGACTATAGTACAGTACACACTTGAAGACTATAGTAAAGTACCCACTTGAAAACTATCGTACAGTACCCGCTTGAAGACTATAGTACAGTACTCACTTGAAGACTATAGTACAGTAACCGCTTGAAGACTATAGTACAGTACTCACTTCAAGACTATAGTACAGTACCCGCTTGAAGACTATAGTTCAGTAACCGCTTGAAGACTATAGTACAGTACTCACTTCAAGACTATAGTACAGTACTCACTTGAAGACTATAGTACAGTACCCACTTGAAGACTATAGTACAGTACTCACTTGAAGACTATAGTACAGTACTCACTTGAAGTCTATAGTACAGCACTCACTTGAAGACTATAGTACATTACCCACTTGAAGACTATAGTACAGTACTCACTTGAAGACTATAGTACAGTACCCACTTGAAGACTATAGTACAGTACTCACTTGAAGACTATAGTACAGTACCCACTTGAAGACTATAGTACAGTACTCACTTGAAGACTATAGTACAGTACTCACTTGAAGACTATAGTACAGTACCCACTTGAAGACTATAGTACAGTACTCACTTGAAGACTATAGTACAGTACCCACTTGAAGACTATAGTACAGTACTCACTTGAAGACTATAGTACAGTACCTGCTTGAAGACTATAGTACAGTACCCTCTTGAAGACTATAGTACAGTACCCGCTTGAAGAATATAGTACAGTACTCACTTGAAGACTATAGTACAGTACCCGCGTGAAGACTATAGTACAGTACACACTTGAAGACTATAGTAAAGTACCCACTCTAAAACTATCGTACAGTACCCACTTGAAGACTATAGTACAGTACTCACTTGAAGACTATAGTACAGTACTCGAAGTCTATAGTACAGTACCCGCTTGAAGACTATAGTACAGTACCCGCTTGAAGACTATAGTACAGTACTCACTTGAAGACTATAGTACAGTAACCGCTTGAAGACTATAGTACAGTACCCGCTTGAAGACTATAGTACAGTACCCGCTTGAAGACTATAGTACAGTACCCGCTTGAAGACTATAGTACAGTACCCGCTTGAAGACTATAGTACAGTACCCACTTGAAGGCTATAGTACAGTACTCACTTGAAGACTATAGTACAGTACCAACTTGAATACTATAGTACAGTACTCACTTGAAGACTATAGTACAGTACTCACTTGAAGACTATAGTACAGTACTCACTTGAAGACTATAGTACAGTACTCACTTGAAGACTATAGTACAGTACCAACTTGAATACTATAGTACAGTACTCACTTGAAGACTATAGTACAGTACTCACTTGAAGACTATAGTACAGTACCCACTTGAAGACTATAGTACAGTACTCACTTGAAGACTATAGTACAGTACTCACTTGAAGACTATAGTACAGAACTCACTTGAAGACTATAGTACAGTACCCACTTGAAGACTATAGTACAGTACTCACTTGAAGACTATAGTACAGTACCCGCTTGAAGACTATAGTACAGTACCCGCTTGAAGACTATAGTACAGTACCCACTTGAAGACTATAGTACAGTAACCGCTTGAAGACTATAGTACAGTACCCGCTTGAAGACTATAGTACAGTACCCGCTTGAAGACTATAGTACAGTACCCGCTTGAAGACTATAGTACAGTACCCGCTTGAAGACTATAGTACAGTACCCACTTGAAGGCTATAGTACAGTACTCACTTGAAGACTATAGTACAGTACCAACTTGAATACTATAGTACAGTACTCACTTGAAGACTATAGTACAGTACTCACTTGAAGACTATAGTACAGTACTCACTTGAAGACTATAGTACAGTACCAACTTGAATACTATAGTACAGTACTCACTTGAAGACTATAGTACAGTACTCACTTGAAGACTATAGTACAGTACTCACTTGAAGACTATAGTACAGTACCCACTTGAAGACTATAGTACAGTACTCACTTGAAGACTATAGTACAGTACTCACTTGAAGACTATAGTACAGAACTCACTTGAAGACTATAGTACAGTACCCACTTGAAGACTATAGTACAGTACTCACTTGAAGACTATAGTACAGTACTCACTTGAAGACTATAGTACAGTACCCACTTGAAGACTATAGTACAGTACTCACTTGAAGACTATAGTACAGTACCCACTTGAAGACTATAGTACAGTACCTGTTTGAAGACTATAGTACAGTACCCGCTTGAAGACTATAGTACAGTACCCGCTTGAAGACTATAGTACAGTACTCACTTGAAGACTATAGTACAGTACCCGCTTGAAGACTATAGTACAGTACCCGCGTGAAGACTATAGTACAGTACACACTTGAAGACTATAGTAAAGTACCCACTTGAAGACTATCGTACAGTACCCACTTGAAGACTATATTACAGTACTCACTTGAAGACTATAGTACAGTACTCACTTGAAGACTATAGTACAGTACCTGCTTGAAGACTATAGTACAGTACCCACTTGAAGACTATAGTACAGTACCTGCTTGAAGACTATAGTACAGTACTGACTTGAAGACTATAGTACAGTACCTGCTTGAAGACTATAGTACAGTACCTGCTTGAAGACTATAGTACAGTACCCGCTTGAAGACTATAGTAAAGTACCCACTTGAAAACTATCGTACAGTACTCACTTGAAGACTATAGTACAGTACCCACTTGAAGACTATAGTACAGTACCCACTTGAAGACTATAGTACAGTACTCACTTCAAGACTATAGTACAGTACCCGCTTGAAGACTATAGTTCAGTACTCACTTCAAGACTATAGTACAGTACTCACTTGAAGACTATAGTACAGTACCCACTTGAAGACTATAGTACAGTACCCGCTTGAAGACTATAGTACAGTACTCACTTGAAGACTATAGTACAGTACTCACTTGAAGACTATAGTACAGTACTCACTTGAAGACTATAGTACAGTAACCGCTTGAAGACTATAGTACAGTACTCACTTGAAGACTATAGTACAGTACTCACTTGAAGACTATAGTACAGTACCCGCTTGAAGACTATAGTACAGTACTCGCTTGAAGACTATAGTACAGTACCCGCTTGAAGACTATAGTACAGTACTCACTTGAAGACTATAGTACAGTAACCGCTTGAAGACTATAGTACAGTACTCACTTGATGACTATAGTACAGTACCCGCTTGAAGACTATAGTACAGTACTCACTTGATGACTATAGTACAGTACCCGCTTGAAGACTATAGTACAGTACTCACTTGAAGACTATAGTACAGTACTCACTTGAAGACTATAGTACAGTAACCGCTTGAAGACTATAGTACAGTACCTGCTTGAAGACTATAGTACAGTACACACTTGAAGATTATAGTGCAGTACTCACTTGAAGACTATAGTACAGTACTCACTTGAAGACTATAGTACAGTACTCGCTTGAAGACTATAGTACAGTACCCGCTTGAAGACTATAGTACAGTACTCACTTGAAGACTATAGTACAGTAACCGCTTGAAGACTATAGTACAGTACTCACTTGAAGACTATAGTACAGTACTCACTTGAAGACTATAGTACAGTAACCGCTTGAAGACTATAGTACAGTACTCACTTGAAGACTATAGTACAGTACCCGCTTGAAGACTATAGTACAGTAACCGCTTGAAGACTATAGTACAGTACCTGCTTGAAGACTATAGTACAGTACCCACTTGAAGACTATAGTACAGTACTCACTTGAAGACTATAGTACAGTACTCACTTGAAGACTATAGTACAGTACACACTTGAAGACTATAGTATAGTACTCACTTGAAGACTATAGTACAGTACCCAGTTGAAGACTATAGTACAGCATTTTGTCCCATTTGACCCTGCATAGTTGATTATTATCTCTATGTACATTCCTTCAAGCAGCTGTGAGCTTTAGGAATGTTTGACTGCCATTTTGTTCACGTGATCACTCGCTGATTCTCTCTCTCTTCTTGTTCTGCCTCCAGTCCGAGATGATTTCTTTGGTAAGACACGCCTCCTTGCTCACATCAGGGGTGTCCAAACTTTTTCACTTGGCGGCCGCATTGGGTTAAAGAAATCTAGGGTCAAATATACACACACACACACACACACACACACATATATATATATATATATATATATATATATATATATATATATATATATATATATATATATATATATATATATATATCTCGAGAGAGAATGCCTTTATTGTAATTAAATATTTTATTAGAGGTGACACAGGTGTGTGTTTCAGGTATGGGCAAGGAGGTGGAGAACCTGCTGACGGAGAACAAACAGCTGCTAGAGACCAAGTAAGAAGATGTTTATGTTTCAATGTGTGTGTGACATCACCACTTTAAATGAAGTGCAGAGCTACTTTAAATAATGCTTGATTTGATATGCACCGTAACTTGCCAATGTTCTTGAGTGATATGCACCGTAACTTGCCAATGTTCTTGATACAATATGCACCGTAACTTGCTGATGTTCTTGATTGACATGCACCCGTAACTTGCCAATGTTCTTGATTTGATATGCACCGTAACTTGCTGAGGTTCTTGATTCAATATGCACCGTATCTTGCTGATGTTCTTGATTCGATATACACCGTAACTTGCCAATGTTCTTGATATGATATGCACCGTAACTTGCCAATGTTCTTGATTTGATATGCACCCTAACTTGCTAATGTTCTTGATTTGATATGCACCGTAACTTGCTGATGTTCTTGATATGATATGCACTGTAACTTGCGGATGTTCTTGATTTGATATGCACCCTAACTTGCTAATGTTCTTGATTTGATATGCACCGTAACTTGCTGATGTTCTTGATATGATATGCACCGTAACTTGCCAATGTTCTTGATTTGATATGCACCGTAACTTGCTGATGTTCTTGATATGATATGCACCGTAACTTTCTGATGTTCTTGATTCAATATGCACCGTAACTTGCTGATGTTCTTGATTCGATATACACCGTAACTTGCCAATGTTCTTGATTCGATATGCACCGTAACTTGCCAATGTTCTTGTTTCGATATGCACTGTAACTTGCGGATGTTCTTGATTTGATATGCACCCTAACTTGCTAATGTTCTTGATTTGATATGCACCGTAACTTGCTAATGTTCTTGATTTGATATGCACCGTAACTTGCTAATGTTCTTGATTTGATATGCACCCTAACTTGCTAATGTTCTTGATATGATATGCACCGTAACTTGCCGATGTTTTTGATTCAATATGCACCGTAACTTGCTGATATTTTGGATTCGATATGCACCGTGGGGAGTGCTCTGAGAGTATGGGGTATCGGACTGTCTTATTGTGGCGGTCCACTCCCTGTATGATCAGTGCCAGAGCTTGGTCCGCATTGCCGGCAGTAAGTCGAACACATTTCCTGTGAGGGTTGGACTCCGCCAAGGCTGTCCTTTGTCACCGATTCTGTTCATAACTTTTATGGACAGAATTTCTAGGCGCAGTCAAGGCGTTGAGGGGTTCCGGTTTGGTAACAGCAGGATTAGGTCTCTGCTTTTTGCAGATGATGTGGTCCTGATGGCTTCATCTGACCGGGATCTTCAGCTCTCGCTGGATCGGTTCGCAGCCGAGTGTGAAGCGACCGGAATGAGAATCAGCACCTCCAAGTCCGAGTCCATGGTTCTCGCCCGGAAAAGGGTGGAGTGCCATCTCCGGGTTGGGGAGGAGACCCTGCCCCAAGTGGAGGAGTTCAAGTACCTAGGAGTCTTGTTCACGAGTGGGGGAAGAGTGGATGGTGAGATCGACAGGCGGATCGGTGCGGCATCTTCAGTAATGCGGACGTTGTACCGATCCGTTGTGGTGAAGAAGGAGCTGAGCCGGAAGGCAAAGCTCTCAATTTACCGGTCAATCTACGTTCCCATCCTCACCTATGGTCATGAGCTTTGGGTCATGACCGAAAGGATAAGATCACGGGTACAAGCGGCCCAAATGAGTTTCCTCCGCCGTGTGGCGGGTCTCTCCCTTAGAGATAGGGTGAGAAGCTCTGCCATCCGGGAGGAGCTCAACGTAAAGCCGCTGCTCCTTCACATCGAGAGGAGCCAGATGAGGTGGTTCGGGCATCTGGTCAGGATGCCACCCGAACGCCTCCCTAGGGAGGTGTTTAGGGCACGTCCAGCCGGTAGGAGGCCACGGGGAAGACCCAGGACACGTTGGGAAGACTATGTCTCCCAGCTGGCCTGGGAACGCCTCGGGATCCCCCGGGAGGAGCTGGACCAAGTGGCTGGGGAGAGGGAAGTCTGGGCTTCCCTGCTTAGGCTGTTGTCCCCGCGACCCGACCTCGGATAAGCGGAAGATGATGGATGGATGGATGGATGCACCGTAACTTGCTCGTGTTCTTGATTCGATTTGCATCGTAACTTGCCAATGTTTTTGATTCGATTTGCATCGTAACTTGCCAATGTTTTTGATTCGATATGCATTGTAACTTGCGGGTGTTCTTGATGTGATATGCACTGTAACTTGGCAATATTCTTGATTTGATATGCACCATAACTTGCTGATGTTGTTGATTTGATATGCACCCTAACTTGCCAATGTTCTTGATTTGATATGCACCGTCACTTGCCAATGTTGTTGATTTGATATGCACAGTAAGTGGTTGATAAAAATGGTTGAAGCCACGATGTGTCCTGCATGTGTGAATGTGACGTGACTCTTCTCTTTCGCACAGAAATGCTCTCAACATCGTGAAGAACGACCTGATTGCCAAAGTAGACGAGCTGTCCAGCGAGCACGAGGTGCTGCGGGAGGAAGTGGAGGCCGTCAGGCAGTCCAAGAACAAGATGGACGCCAGAGTCAAGGACCTGGAGGAAGAACTGAGGAGGTAGTTTGGTGCATGTTGGATTCTTTGGAACGGGACCATCAAACCATCTACCCAGATAGTGTTTCTCACCTTTTTTATCCAAGTTGTTGACCCTTTCCAATAGCTGAACAAAGCAGGGAAGATGTTTGATGAAGAGCAAGACACATGCCAGCCTTTGTTCTTCTTCTTCTTCTTCTTCTTCTTCTTCTTCTTCTTCTTCTTCTCCTTCTCCTTCTCCTTCTTCCTCTCCTTGGACTGCAGGCTGAGAGCCCAGGCCCTGGGGGCCTCGCGGGACTCCAAGGACGAAGGAAGTGATGACGTAAGCAACATATCCATACTGTCATGTGACCGCCGCAACATCACTGCACAACATGACAATAAGGTGGAGGTCACAACATGTTGTACTCATGGTTCCTGCTGAGGATACAACACCAGTGCACAACATGTTGTACTCATGGTTCCTGCTGAGGATACAACACCAGTGCACAACATGTTGTACTCATGGTTCCTGCTGAGGATACAACACCAGTGCACAACATGTTGTACTCATGGTTCCTGCTGAGGATACAACACCAGTGCACAACATGTTGTACTCATGGTTCCTGCTGAGGATACAACACCAGTGAACAACATGTTGTACTCATGGTTCCTGCTGAGGATACAACACCAGTGCACAACATGTTGTACTCATGGTTCCTGCTGAGGATACAACACCAGTGCACAACATGTTGTACTCGTGGTTCCTGCTGAGGATACAACACCAGTGCACAACATGTTGTACTCATGGTTCCTGCTGAGGATACAACACCAGTGCACAACATGTTGTAGTCATGGTTCCTGCTGAGGATACAACACCAGTGCACAACATGTTGTACTCATGGTTCCTGCTAAGGATACAACATCAGTGCACAACATGTTGTACTCATGGTTCCTGCTGAGGATACAACACCAGTGCACAACATGTTGTACTCATGGTTCCTGCTGAGGATACAACACCAGTGCACAACATGTTGTACTCATGGTTCCTGCTGAGGATACAACACCAGTGCACAACATGTTGTACTCATGGTTCCTGCTGAGGATACAACACCAGTGCACAACATGTTGTACTCATGGTTCCTGCTGAGGATACAACATCAGTGCACAACATGTTGTACTCATCGATCCTGCTGAGTCTATGAAGAGAGAGTCAGAAAATGAGGGAAAGTGGAAGGAAACAACATTTGGATCAACTTCTCATCTATGAAAAATATACAGGTGTATTTAAGTAGCATATATTTGGGACCATAGGGCCGATGAGCAGGTCTAGTCTGGTCTACCTTCATACAGAAGGCGCATGAAAGGAGTCTTATTATTCCAAATGTAAAATACTTCCTTGTGGTCTACATCACGTCATGCTCAAAATGTTGCATGGATGATGTTTTACTCATTTTATTTACACATCATCTTCAAGTCTCTTCAGGATGCAGCGCTTTGTGGTCGCTCTTATGTACGTGCCTCCACTTGGACAGCATCATCTTTGTTGTAGCGGTGTAGCGTGCAAGGACAAGAGTGGAAGAAGTGTCAAAAGATGGCGCAAACTGTTTTAATGACATTCACACTTCAAACAATAACGGAGCAGAATCTCCTCAAACGTGGCTCACTAGTGCAACAACAACACCCGAAATGTGCACCTGTGACTGGAACTCTCTAATAAGTAAAGTTCCTTAGGTGAATAATGTCAAGTCACTGCACCGGTATGTTTTAGTGCTTCCATGGTGAGTTTACTGACATATATAAGTAAGAACTTGACACTACTTTATATTAGAAATGGCAACAGCGGAGGATGAATGTGGTCTGTGGTGACCTTTTGAAGTTAGTTCTGTGTTGACCTTTTGAAGTTGGTTCAGTGTTGACCTTTTGAAGTTGGTTTAGTCTTGACCTTTTGAAGTTGGTTCAGTGAATTAGTGTTGACCTTTTGAAGTTGGTTCAGTGAAATAGTGTTGACCTTTTAAAGTTGGTTCAGTCTTGACCTTTTGAAGTTGGTTCAGTGAATTAGTATTGACCTTTAGAAGTGGCTTCAGTGGTGAACTTTTGAAGTTGGTTCAGTCTTGACCTTTTTAGGTTGGTTCAGTAAATTAGTGTTGACCTTTTGAAGTCGGTTCAGTGTTGACCTTTTGAAATTGGTTCAGTGAATTGGTGTTGACCTTTTGCAGTTGGTTCAGTAAATTAGTGTTGACCATTTGAAGTTTGTTCGGTGTTGACCTTTTGAAGTTGGTTTGGTGTTGACCTTTTGAAGTTGGTTCAGTGTTGACCTTTTGAAGTTGGTTTGGTGTTGACCTTTTGAAGTTGGTTCGGTATTGACCTTTTGAAGTTAGTTCAGTGTTGACCTTTTGAAGTTAGTTCAGTGTTGACCTTTTGAAGTTGGTTCAGCTTTGACCTTTTGAAGTTGGTTTGGTGTTGACCTTTTGAAGTTGGTTCGGTATTGACCTTTTGAAGTTAGTTCAGTGTTGACCTTTTGAAGTTGGTTCGGTGTTGACCTTTTGAAATTGGTTCAGTATTGACCTTTTGAACTTGCCTCTGTGTTGACCTTTTGAAGTTGGTTCAGTGTTGACCTTTTGAAGTTGGTTCAGTGTTGACCTTTTGAAGTTGGTTCAGTATTGACCTTTTGAACTTGCCTCTGTGTTGACCTTTTGAAGTTGGTTCAGTGTTGACCTTTAGAAGTTGGTTCGGTGTTGACCTTTTGTAGTTGGTTCAGTGAATTAGTGTTGACCTTTTGTAGTTGGTTCAGTGAATTAGTGTTGACCTTTAGAAGTTTGTTCGGTGTTGACCTTTTGCCCCCCCCACCTCCCCCAGTTCTCCTCCCCCATCCAAGATGGCGACATGGCGCTAACACAGCGGCGGCGGTTCACGCGGGTGGAGATGGCGAGGGTGCTGATGGAGAGGAACCAATACAAGGAGAGGCTGATGGAGCTCCAGGAGGCGGTGAGGTGGACCGAGATGATCAGGTAGGCGGAGCAAAGAGGACACGCCCACTTGTGTCACCAGACCGCACTTTGGATCAATAAAGCAGTCAAGTTGACTTCTAGTCTTGAAGTCAATGACTTCAACTACTTGGACTATTCCACTAACTACCCAGCTACACAACTACTTGGACTATTCCACTAACTACCCAGCTACACAACTACTTGGACTATTCCACTAACTACCCAGCTACACAACTACTTGGACTATTCCACTAACTACCCAGCTACTCAACTACTTGGACTATTCCACTAACTACCCAGCTACTCAACTACTTGGACTATTCCACTAACTACCCAGCTACTCTACTACTTGGACTATTCAACTAACTACCCAGCTACTCAACTACTTGGACTATTCCACTAACTACCCAGCTACACAACTACTTGGACTATTCCACTAACTACCCAGCTACTCAACTACTTGGACTATTCCACTAACTACCCAGCTACTCAACTACTTGGACTATTCCACTAACTACCCAGCTACTCTACTACTTGGACTATTCCACTAACTACCCAGCTACTCAACTACCTGGACTATTCCACTAACTACCCAGCTATTCAACTACTTGGACTATTCCACTAACTACCCAGCTACACAACTACTTGGACTATTCCACTAACTACCCAGCTACACAACTACTTGGACTATTCCACTAACTACCCAGCTATTCAAGTACTTGGACTATTCCACTAACTACCCAGCTACACAACTACTTGGACTATTCCACTAACTACCCAGCTACTCAACTACTTGGACTATTCCACTAACTACCCAGCTATTCAAGTACTTGGACTATTCCACTAACTACCCAGCTACTCAACTACTTGGACTATTCCACTAACTACCCAGCTACTCAACTACTTGGACTATTCCACTAACTACCCAGCTACTCAACTACTTGGACTATTCCACTAACTACCCAGCTACTCAACTACTTGGACTATTCCACTAACTACCCAGCTACTCTACTACTTGGACTATTCCACTAACTACCCAGCTACTCAACTACTTGGACTATTCCACTAACTACCCAGCTACTCTACTACTTGGACTATTCCACTAACTACCCAGCTACTCAACTACTTGGACTATTCCACTAACTACCCAGCTATTCAACTACTTGGACTATTCCACTAACTACCCAACTACTCAACTACTTGGACTATTCCACAAACTACCAAGCTACTCAACTACTTGGACTATTCCACTAACTACCCAGCTACTCTATTTCTTGGACTATTCCACTAACTACCCAGCTACACAACTACTTGTACTATTCCACTAACTACCCAGCTACACAACTACTTGGACTATTCCACTAACTACCCAGCTACACAACTACTTGCACTATTCCACTAACTACCCAGCTACACAACTACTTGGACTATTCCACTAACTACCCAGCTACTCAACTACTTGGACTATTCCACTAACTACCCAGCTACTCAACTACTTGGACTATTCCACTAACTACCCAGCTACTCAACTACTTGGACTATTCCACTAACTACCCAGCTACTCAACTACTTGGACTATTCCACTAACTACCCAGCTACTCAACTACTTGGACTATTCCACTAACTACCCAGCTACTCAACTACTTGGACTATTCCACTAACTACCCAGCTACTCAACTACTTGGACTATTCCACTAACTACCCAGCTACTCAACTACTTGGACCATTCCACTAACTACCCAGCTACTCAACTACTTGGACTATTCCACTAACTACCCAGCTACTCAACTACTTGGACTATTCCACTAACTACCCAGCTACTCAACTACTTGGACTATTCCACTAACTACCCAGCTACTCAATTACTTGGACTATTCCACTAACTACCCAGCTACTTAACTACTTGGACTATTCCACTAACTACCCAGCTACTCAACTACTTGGACTATTCCACTAACTACCCAGCTACTCAACTACTTGGACTATTCCACTAACTACCCAGCTACACAACTACTTGGACTATTCCACTAACTACCCAGCTACTCAACTACTTGGACTATTCCACTAACTACCCAGCTACTCTACTACTTGGACTATTCCACTAACTACCCAGCTACTCAACTACTTGGACTATTCCACTAACTACCCAGCTACTCAACTACTTGTACTATTCCACTAACTACCCAACTACTCAACTACTTGGACTATTCCACTAACTACCCAGCTACTCAACTACTTGGACTTTTCCACTAACTACCCAGCTACTCAACTACTTGGACTATTCCACTAACTACCCAGCTACTCTACTACTTGGACTATTCCACTAACTACCCAGCTACTCAACTACTTGGACTATTCCACTAACTACCCAGCTACTCAACTACTTGTACTATTCCACTAACTACCCAGCTACACAACTACTTGGACTATTCCACTAACTACCCAGCTACTCAACTACTTGGACTTTTCCACTAACTACCCAGCTACTCAACTACTTGGACTATTCCACTAACTACCCAGCTACTCAACTACTTGGACTATTCCACTAACAACCCAGCTACTCAACTACTTGGACTATTCCACTAACTACCCAGCTACTCAACTACTTGGACTATTCCACTAACTACCCAGCTACTCTACTACTTGGACTATTCCACTAACTACCCAGCTACTCAACTACTTGGACTATTCCACTAACTACCCAGCTACACAACTACTTGTACTATTCCACTAACTACCCAGCTACACAACTACTTGGACTATTCCACTAACTACCCAGCTACTCAACTACTTGGACTATTCCACTAACTACCCAGCTACTCAACTACTTGGACTATTCCACTAACTACCCAGCTACTCAACTACTTGGACTATTCCACTAACTACCCAGCTACTCAACTACTTGGACTATTCCACTAACTACCCAGCTACTCAACTACTTGGACTATTCCACTAACTACCCAGCTACTCAACTACTTGGACTATTCCACTAACTACCCAACTACTCAACTACTTGGACTATTCCACTAACTACCAAGCTACTCAACTACTTGGACTATTCCTCTAACTACCCAGCTACTCTACTACTTGGACTATTCCTCTAACTACCCAGCTACTCTACTACTTGGACTATTCCACTAACTACCCAGCTACTCAACTACTTGGACTATTCCACTAACTACCCAGCTACACAACTACTTGTACTATTCCACTAACTACCCAGCTACTCAACTACTTGGACTTTTCCACTAACTACCCAGCTACTCAACTACTTGGACTATTCCACTAACTACCCAGGTACTCAACTACTTGGACTATTCCACTAACTACCCAGCTACTCAACTACTTGGACTATTCCACTAACTACCCAGCTACTCAACTACTTGGACTATTCCACTAACTACCCAGCTACTCAACTACTTGGACTATTCCACTAACTACCCAGCTACTCAATTACTTGGACTATTCCACTAACTACCCAGCTACTTAACTACTTGGACTATTCCACTAACTACCCAGCTACTCAACTACTTGGACTATTCCACTAACTACCCAGCTACTCAACTACTTGGACTATTCCACTAACTACCCAGCTACACAACTACTTGGACTATTCCACTAACTACCCAGCTACTCAACTACTTGGACTATTCCACTAACTACCCAGCTACTCTACTACTTGGACTATTCCACTAACTACCCAGCTACTCAACTACTTGGACTATTCCACTAACTACCCAGCTACTCAACTACTTGTACTATTCCACTAACTACCCAACTACTCAACTACTTGGACTATTCCACTAACTACCCAGCTACTCAACTACTTGGACTTTTCCACTAACTACCCAGCTACTCAACTACTTGGACTATTCCACAAACTACCAAGCTACTCTACTACTTGGACTATTCCACTAACTACCCAGCTACTCAACTACTTGGACTATTCCACTAACTACCCAGCTACTCAACTACTTGTACTATTCCACTAACTACCCAGCTACACAACTACTTGGACTATTCCACTAACTACCCAGCTACTCAACTACTTGGACTTTTCCACTAACTACCCAGCTACTCAACTACTTGGACTATTCCACTAACTACCCAGCTACTCAACTACTTGGACTATTCCACTAACAACCCAGCTACTCAACTACTTGGACTATTCCACTAACTACCCAGCTACTCAACTACTTGGACTATTCCACTAACTACCCAGCTACTCTACTACTTGGACTATTCCACTAACTACCCAGCTACTCAACTACTTGGACTATTCCACTAACTACCCAGCTACACAACTACTTGTACTATTCCACTAACTACCCAGCTACACAACTACTTGGACTATTCCACTAACTACCCAGCTACTCAACTACTTGGACTATTCCACTAACTACCCAGCTACTCAACTACTTGGACTATTCCACTAACTACCCAGCTACTCAACTACTTGGACTATTCCACTAACTACCCAGCTACTCAACTACTTGGACTATTCCACTAACTACCCAGCTACTCAACTACTTGGACTATTCCACTAACTACCCAGCTACTCAACTACTTGGACTATTCCACTAACTACCCAACTACTCAACTACTTGGACTATTCCACTAACTACCAAGCTACTCAACTACTTGGACTATTCCTCTAACTACCCAGCTACTCTACTACTTGGACTATTCCTCTAACTACCCAGCTACTCTACTACTTGGACTATTCCACTAACTACCCAGCTACTCAACTACTTGGACTATTCCACTAACTACCCAGCTACACAACTACTTGTACTATTCCACTAACTACCCAGCTACTCAACTACTTGGACTATTCCACTAACTACCCAGCTACTCAACTACTTGGACTATTCCACTAACTACCCAGCTACTCAACTACTTGGACTATTCCACTAACTACCCAGCTACTCAACTACTTGGACTATTCCACTAACTACCCAGCTACTCTACTACTTGGACTATTCCACTAACTACCCAGCTACTCAACTACTTGGACTATTCCACTAACTACCCAACTACTCAACTACTTGGACTATTCCACTAACTACCAAGCTACTCAACTACTTGGACTATTCCACTAACTACCCAGCTACTCAACTACTTGGACTATTCCACTAACTACCCAGCTACTCAACTACTTGGACTATTCCACTAACTACCCAGCTACTCAACTACTTGGACTATTCCACTAACTACCCAACTACTCAACTACTTGGACTATTCCACTAACTACCAAGCTACTCAACTACTTGGACTATTCCTCTAACTACCCAGCTACTCTACTACTTGGACTATTCCTCTAACTACCCAGCTACTCTACTACTTGGACTATTCCACTAACTACCCAGCTACTCAACTACTTGGACTATTCCACTAACTACCCAGCTACACAACTACTTGTACTATTCCACTAACTACCCAGCTACTCAACTACTTGGACTATTCCACTAACTACCCAGCTACTCAACTACTTGGACTATTCCACTAACTACCCAGCTACTCAACTACTTGGACTATTCCACTAACTACCCAGCTACTCAACTACTTGGACTATTCCACTAACTACCCAGCTACTCTACTACTTGGACTATTCCACTAACTACCCAGCTACTCAACTACTTGGACTATTCCACTAACTACCCAACTACTCAACTACTTGGACTATTCCACTAACTACCAAGCTACTCAACTACTTGGACTATTCCACTAACTACCCAGCTACACAACTACTTGTACTATTCCACTAACTACCCAGCTACACAACTACTTGGACTATTCCACTAACTACCCAGCTACTCAACAACTTGGACTATTCCACTAACTACCCAGCTACTCAACTACTTGGACTATTCCACTAACTACCCAGCTACTCAACTACTTGGACTATTCCACTAACTACCCAGCTACTCTACTACTTGGACTATTCCACTAACTACCCAGCTACTCAACTACTTGGACTATTCCACTAACTACCCAACTACTCAACTACTTGGACTATTCCACTAACTACCAAGCTACTCAACTACTTGGACTATTCCACTAACTACCCAGCTACACAACTACTTGTACTATTCCACTAACTACCCAGCTACACAACTACTTGGACTATTCCACTAACTACCCAGCTACTCAACAACCTGGACTATTCCACTAACTACCCAGTTATTCAACTACTTGGACTATTCCACTAACTACCCAGCTACACAACTACTTGGACTATTCCACTAACTACCCAGCTACTCAACAACCTGGACTATTCCACTAACTACCCAGTTATTCAACTACTTGGACTATTCCACTAACTACCCAGCTACACAACTACTTGGACTATTCCACTAACTACCCAGCTACTCAACTACTTGGACTATTCCACTAACTGCCCAGCTACTCAACTACTTGGACTATTCCACTAACTACCCAGCTACTCTACTCACTTACTGAATGTTGTTGCCCCCTGCTGGGTAGCAGGAGTATTGTTATTTACTTTGTACAGTAAATATGACTAAACATCATGTTATTATGAACTTCAGGGCGTCCCGGGAGAGTCCTGCCATCCAAGAGAAGAAGAAGTCCACCATCTGGCAGTTGTAAGATTCTTCTAGCTGACACTGTGAAGGACAGAAAAGTGACAAGTTTGTACAAACCCTGTTTCCATATGAGTTGGGAAATTGTGTTAGATGTAAATATAAACAGAATACAATGATTTGCAAATCCTTTTCAACCCATATTCAGTTGAATATGCTACAAAGACAACATATTTGATGTTCAAACTCATAAACTTTATTTTTTTTTGCAAATAATCATTAACTTTAGAATTTGATGCCAGCAATACCTGACAAAAAAGTTGGGAAAGTTGGCAATAAATACTGATAAAGTTGAGGAATGCTCATCAATCACTTATATGGAACATCCCACAGGTGTGCAGGCTAATTGGGAACAGGTGGGTGCCATGATTGGCTATAAAAACAGCTTCCCAAAAAAATGCTCAGTCTTTCACAAGAAAGGATGGGGCGAGGTACACCCCTTTGTCCACAACTGCGTGAGCAAATAGTCAAACAGTTTAAGAACAACATTTCTCAAAGTGCAATTGCAAGAAATTTAGGGATTTCAACATCTACGCTCCATAATATCATCAAAAGGTTCAGAGAATCTGGAGAAATCCCTCCACGTAAGCAGCATGGCCGGAAACCAACATTGAATGACCGTGACCTTTGATCCCTCAGACAGCACTGTATCAAAAACCGTCATCAATCTCTAAAGGATATCACCACATGGGCTCAGGAACACTTCAGAAAACCACTGTCACTAACTACAGTTGGTTGCTACATCTGTAAGTGCAAGTAAAAGCTCTACTATGCAAAGGCAAAGCCATTTATCAACAACATCCAGAAACGCCGCCGGCTTCTTTGGGTCCGAGATCATCTAAGATGGACTGATGCAAAGTGGAAAATGTTCTGTGGTCTGACGAGTCCACATTTCAAATTGTTTTTGCAAATATTCAACATCGTGTCTTCCGGACCAAAGGGGAAGCGAAACATCCAGACTGTTATCCACGCAAAGTTCTAAAGCCAGCATGTGTGATGGTATGGGGGTGCATTAGTGCCCAAGGCATGGGTAACTTACACATCTGTGAAGGCACCATTAATGCTGAAAGGTCCATACAGGTTTTGGAACAACATATGCTGCCATCTAAGCGCCGTCTTTTAAATGGACGCCCCTGCTTATTACAGCAAGATAATGCCAAGCCACATTCAGCACGTGTTACAACAGCGTGGCTTCGTAAAAAAAGAGTGCGGGTACTTTCCCGGCCCGCCTGCAGTCCAGACCTGTCTCCCATGGAAAATGTGTGGCGCATTATGAAACGTAAAATACGACAGCGGAGACCCCGGACTGTTGAAGGACTGAAGCTCTACATAAAACAAAAATGGGAAAGAATTCCACTTTCAAAGCTTCAACAATTACTTTCCTCAGTTCCCAAAGGTTTATTGAGTGTTGTTAAAAGAAAAGGTGATGTAACACAGTGGTGAACATGCCCTTTCCCAACTACTTTGGCATGTGTTGCAGCCATGAAATTCTAAGTTAATGATTATTTGCAAAAAAAAAAAAAGTTTATGAGTTTGAACATCAAATATGTTGTCTTTGTAGCATATTCAACTAAATATGGGTTGAAAAGAATTTGCAAATCATTGTATTCTGTTTATATTTACATCTAACACAATTTCCCAACTCATATGGAAACGGGGTTTGTAGTTGACATAAAAGTGACAACAAGTTTGTATTTGAGATAAAAGTGACAACAAAAGTGAGAATATGTTTGTATTTGAGAGAAAAGTCAGGAGATCTGATGTCCCGGCAGCTTCGCGCGTCTGTTCAGCTCGTCGGCCAGCCCGCCGCCCGCCAAGCGTCCGTACTGCAGCGTGAACATCCACTACAAGTCGCCCTCGCCTGCAGGCTTCTCGCAGCGACGCAGCCACACCATGTGTCAGATCTCCACCTCCAACCGCACACTGGAGTTCTTCCCAGAAGAGTGAGCGTGCTCCCGCCTCGCCGCTCCCTGCTCCCCGCTGGCTGCTGCTGACAGGAGGAGGAGGAGGAGGTGTCACTTCCTGGCTGCTAACGCTTGGCTCTATCCTGCTCCCCCCCCCCCCCTGCTGCTTGCAGACTGGCCAGTAACGCTGCGGCCTCTCTCCTCAGCGACTCCGCCCTCTTGGCGCGCCGAGAGCAGCGGCGGGAGCAGTACCGGCAGGTGCGCGAACACATGCGCCGCGACGACAACATCATGCAGGCCTGTGGCTGGAGTGTGCCCTCCCGCCTCAAGCAGGTACACAACTACACAACACCACCCCATCTCAACCATCTACACAACACCACCACTATCAACCATCTACACAACACCACCACTATCAACCTACGACACAACACCAACCCATCTCAACCATCTACACAACACCACCACTATCAACCAACGACACACACCACCACCCCATCTCAACTATCTACACAACACCACCACTATCAACCATCTACACAACACCACCACTATCAACCATCTACACAACACCACCACTATCACCCATCTACACAACACCACCACTATCACCCATCTACACAACACCACCACTATCAACCATCTACACAACACCACCACTATCAACCACCTACACAACACCACCACTATCAACCACCTACAAAACACCACCACTATCAACCACCTACAAAACACCACTACTATCAACCACCTACACAACACCACCACTATCAACCACCTACACAACACCACCACTATCAACCACCTACACAACACCACCACTATCAACCACCTACAAAACACCACCACTATCAACCACCTACACAACACCACCACTATCAACCATCTACACAACACCACCACTATCAACCATCTACACAACACCACCACTATCAACCACCTACACAACACCACCACTATCAACCATCTACACAACACCACCACTATCAACCATCTACACAACACCACCACTTTCAACCATCTACACAACACCACCACTATCAACCATCTACACAACACCACCACTTTCAACCATCTACACAACACCACCACTATCAACCACCTACACAACACCACCACTATCAACCATCTACACAACACCACCACTATCAACCACCTACACAACACCACCACTATCAACCACCTACACAACACCACCACTATCAACCACCTACAAAACACCACCACTATCAACCACCTACAAAACACCACCACTATCAACCACCTACACAACACCACCACTATCAACCACCTACACAACACCACCACTATCAACCACCTACACAACACCACCACTATCAACCATCTACACACCACCACCACTATCAACCATCTACACACCACCACCACTATCAACCATCTACACAACACCACCACTATCAACCATCTACACAACACCACCACTATCAACCATCTACACAACACCACTATCAACCACCTACACAACACCACAACTATCAACCATCTACACAACACCACCACTATCAACCATCTACACAACACCACCACTATCAACCAATGACACACACCACCACTATCAACCATCTACACAACACCACCACTATCAACCATCTACACAACACCACCACTATCAACCATCTACACAACACCACCACTATCAACCATCTACACAACACCACCACTATCAACCATCTACACAACACCACCACTATCAACCATCTACACAACACCACCACTATCAACCATCTACACAACACCACCACTATCAACCATCTACACAACACCACTATCAACCACCTACACAACACCACAACTATCAACCATCTACACAACACCACCACTATCAACCATCTACACAACACCACCACTATCAACCAATGACACACACCACCACTATCAACCATCTACACAACACCACCACTATCAACCATCTACACAACACCACCACTATCAACCATCTACACAACACCACCACTATCAACCATCTACACAACACCACCACTATCAACCATCTACACAACACCACCACTATCAACCATCTACACAACACCACCACTATCAACCTACGACACACACCACCACTATCAACCATCTACACAACACCACCACTATCAACCATCTACACAACACCACCACTATCAACCACCTACACAACACCACCACTATCAACCATCTACACAACACCACCACTATCAACCATCTACACAACACCACCACTATCAACCATCTACACAACACCACCACTATCAACCATCTACACAACAACACCACCACTATCAACCATCTACACAACAACACCGCCACTATCAACCATCTACACAACACCGCCACTATCAACCATCTACACAACACCGCCACTATCAACCACCTACACAACACCGCCACTATCAACCATCTACACAACACCGCCACTATCAACCATCTACACAACACCACCATTATCAACCATCTACACAACACCACCACTATCAACCATCTACACAACACCACCACTATCAACCATCTACACAACACCACCACTATCAACCATCTACACAACACCACCACTATCAACCACCTACACAACACCACCACTATCAACCACCTACACAACACCACCACTATCAACCATCTACACAACACCACCACTATCAACCATTTACACAACACCACCACTATCAACCATTTACACAACACCACCACTATCAACCATTTACACAACACCACCACTATCAACCACATACACAACACCACCACTATCCACCATTTACACAACACCACCACTATCAACCATCTACACAACACCACCACTATCATCCATTTACACAACACCACCACTATCAACCATCTACACAACACCACCACTATCAACCATCTACACAACACCACCACTATCAACCATCTACACAACACCACCACTATCAACCATCTACACAACACCACCACTATCAACCATCTACACAACACCACCACTATCAACCATTTACACAACACCACCACTATCAACCATTTACACAACACCACCACTATCAACCACCTACACAACACCACCACTATCAACCATCTACACAACACCACCACTATCAACCATCTACACAACACCACCACTATCAACCATCTACACAACACCACCACTATCAACCATCTACACAACACCACCACTATCAACCACCTACACAACACCACCACTATCAACCATCTACACAACACCACCACTATCAACCATTTACACAACACCACCACTATCAACCATCTACACAACACCACCACTATCAACCACCTACACAACACCACCACTATCAACCATCTACACAACACCACCACTATCAACCATCTACACAACACCACCACTATCAACCAACGACACACACCACCACTATCAACCATCTACACAACACCACCACTATCAACCATCTACACAACACCACCACTATCAACCATCTACACAACACCACCACTATCAACCATCTACACAACACCCCTTTCAACCATCTACACAACACCACCACTATCAACCACCTACACAACACAACCACTATCAACATTCTACACAACACCACCACTATCAACCATCTACACAACACCACCACTATCAACCACCTACACAACACCACCACTATCAACCACCTACACAACACCACCACTATCAACCATCTACACAACACCACCACTATCAACCATCTACACAACACCACCACTATCAACCATCTACACAACACCACCACTATCAACCATCTACACAACACCACCACTATCAACCAACGACACACACCACCACTATCAACCATCTACACAACACCACCACTATCAACCATCTACACAACACCCCCACTATCAACCACCTACACAATACCACCACTATCAACCATCTACACAACACCACCACTATCAACCATCTACACACCACCACCACTTTCAACCATCTACACAACACCACCACTATCAACCACCTACCCAACACCACCACTATCAACCATCTACACACCACCACCACTATCAACCATCTACACAACACCACCACTATCAACCACCTACACAACACCACCACTATCAACCATCTACACAACACCACGACTATCAACCACCTACACAACACCACCACTATCAACCACCTACCCAACACCACCACTATCAACCATCTACACACCACCACCACTATCAACCATCTACACAACACCACCACTATCAACCACCTACACAACACCACCACTATCAACCATCTACACAACACCACCACTATCAACCATCTACACAACACCACCACTATCAACCATCTACACAACACCACCACTATCAACCACCTACACAACACCACCACTATCAACCACCTACACAACACCACCACTATCAACCATCTACACAACACCACCACTATCAACCACCTACACAACGCCACCACTATCAACCACCTACACAACACCACCACTATCAACCATTTACACAACACCACCACTATCAACCATCTACACAACACCACCACTATCAACCATTTACACAACACCACCACTATCAACCATCTACACAACACCACCACTATCAACCACCTACACAACACCACCACTATCAACCATTTACACAACACCACCACTATCAACCATCTACACAACACCACCACTATCAACCATTTACACAACACCACCACTATCAACCACCTACACAACACCACCACTATCAACCATCTACACAACACCACCACTATCAACCACCTACACAACCCATGTTAACATTTTTTCCTATAACTTGAGTTGATTTATTTTGAAAACATTATTACATTGTTTAATGCATCCATTGGGGCATCACAACAAAATGATGCATAATAATGTGTTCATAATAATGTGTTCATTCCACCACTGAGTTGGACAATATCGGCAAGCGGCAAAAAAGCCATTATCGGACATCTGTAGTTTTACTTATTGTAAACATGCAAATAAAGTAAATAGTCCCATTTTGGCTGAACAAACGTAGAACACCTTCCATGAAATGTAAAAGAAGTTAAACAGCATTTAGGCTCCTACAATGTTTATGTCAGTAAAGTCAAAGTGCAAATAAAAATTCAGCTTCACCACTTGAGTCATAATTTTTGCGCTACAGAAACTTCTGCGTTGTCAGCTTTGTCGCTGACACTTTGGTTAGGTTTTGTTTTTAGTTCCTCTCAGCGCTCTTATTTTGGCTCCTTTTCCTGCACGTCTACCTGAGCGCTTGTTTCCCCTCAGCTGTCCCTGATTGGCCGTCTGGCACACCTGCTGACAATCGCCAATCAGGCTACTATTTATGCCTGCCTCTCCCTCCAGTCAGGGCTGAAGTATTGTAGCTGCATGCTGTCTCCTGATAGCTGTTTGCAGTTTGCTGTCTCCTAGCTCCTTGTTTCCTGTTAGCTGTTTCCTGGTGTTTTCCTACATTTTCTTTTGGACATGTTTTCCTGCATCCTGCCTGCCGTCTCTGCATCCTGGGTTTCGCCACCAACACCACTTGACGTGTGGGACTTGACTTCCAGACTTTTTCTGTTTGTTTGGTGTTGTCATCACTGCCACAAGTGAGGGGAAAGTGTATTACAACCACAGCTGTTTTGGAAGCCCTAGAGGGGTAGCTTGCGGCCCCCCGGCCGGCCCTATGGCTAATAAACACTGTATCAGATGGCAGGTTTTGTAAGAAATATGAAGATTTCAACTCCTGACGTCTTTGTGGTCTCCCCACAGACTGGCGGTCAGACGGACAGCGCTCAGGACAGCCCGCTGAAGAGACAACAGGCAAGCGTGAAGCGTGACCCACCTTCTAGCTTGATGCTAACATACATGGCCTTTGCTATTGACATGCTACTGAGTAGCATTAGCCAGTTTACATGGCGACGTCAGCGCCTGCAAATGTGTTGCTAAGATGCACGTCCCGATCAAACACCTGTGAAAAAAGTACAATACTTAGAGGGGTAACACTTTGTAGGGCGCAACAGAAGACAACATGACTTGTACACTACTGCCACCTAGCGTCTTGGAAGTCCAAGACAGGCTAAGTGTTCATTTAGCTGCTCTGCAACAATTTTTTCGAGGATTTTCGAAATAAAGGGAAGGTGAGACACTGGTCGGTAGTTTACCATGAGGTCAGGATGGAGGTTAGGTCTTTTAAGAAGAGGATGAATAACCGCTTTTTTGAATGCTAGGGGAACAGTGTTTATAATATTTAGCACTGATGGACCTAATAACACAAAGAGCTCCTTGATCAGTTTCCCAGGAAGAGGGTCAAGTAAACATGTTGTATGTTTTATTCCATTTACACGTTGGAACAATTCTTCTAATGTTAGTTCATCACAAGTTCCACTTTGCATCTGTGCTTGTGTAGACTCTATCGTGCAGACTAGGGCCCTTGTGTAGACCTTGTGGTGCAGACTAGGGCCCTTGTGTAGACCTTGTGGTGCAGACTAGGGCCCTTGTGTAGACTCTATCGTGCATACTAGGGCCCTTGTGTAGACCTTGTGATGCACACTAGGGCCCTTGTGTAGACTCTATCGTGCAGACTAGGGCCCTTGTGTAGACCTTGTGGTGCAGACTAGGGCCCTTGTGTAGACTCTATCGTGCAGACTAGGGCCCGTGTGTAGACTCTATCGTGCAGACTAGGGCCCTTGTGTAGACCTTGTGGTGCAGACTAGGGCCCTTGTATAGACCATCGTGCAGACTAGGGCCCTTGTGTAGACTCTATCGTGCAGAAAAGGCCCTTGTGTAGACTCTATCGTTCAGACTAGGGCCCTTGTGTAGACCTTGTGGTGCAGACTAGGGCCCTTGTGTAGACCTTGTGGTGCAGACTAGGGCCCTTGTGTAGACTCTATCGTGCATACTAGGGCCCTTGTGTAGACCTTGTGGTGCAGACTAGGGCCCTTGTGTAGACTCTATCGTGCAGACTAGGGCCCGTGTGTAGACTCTATCGTGCAGACTAGGGCCCTTGTGTAGACCTTGTGGTGCAGACTAGGGCCCTTGTGTAGACCTTGTGATGCAGACTAGGGCCCTTGTGTAGACCTTGTGATGCAGACTAGGGCCCTTGTGTAGACTCTATCGTGCAGACTAGGGCCCTTGTGTAGACCTTGTGGTGCAGACTAGGGCCCTTGTGTAGACTCTATCGTGCCGACTAGGGCCCGTGTGTAGACTCTATCGTGCAGACTAGGGCCCTTGTGTAGACTATCGTGCAGACTAGGGCCCTTGTGTAGACTCTATCGTGCAGACTAGGGCCCTTGTGTAGACTCTATCGTGCAGACTAGGGCCCTTGTGTAGACCTTGTGGTGCAGACTAGGGCCCTTGTGTAGACTCTATCGTGCAGACTAGGGCCCTGGTGTAGACTCTATCGTGCAGACTAGGGCCCTTGTATAGACCATCGTGCAGACTAGGGCCCTTGTGTAGACTCTATCGTGCAGAAAAGGCCCTTGTGTAGACTCTATCGTTCAGACTAGGGCCCTTGTGTAGACCTTGTGGTGCAGACTAGGGCCCTTGTGTAGACCTTGTGGTGCAGACGAGGGCCCTTGTGTAGACTCTATCGTGCATACTAGGGCCCTTGTGTAGACCTTGTGGTGCAGACTAGGGCCCTTGTGTAGACCTTGTGGTGCAGACTAGGGCCCTTGTGTAGACCTTGTGATGCAGACTAGGGCCCTTGTGTAGACCTTGTGGTGCAGACTAGGGCCCTTGTGTAGACCTTGTGATGCAGACTAGGGCCCTTGTGTAGACCTTGTGATGCAGACTAGGGCCCTTGTGTAGACTCTATCGTGCAGACTAGGGCCCTTGTGTAGACCTTGTGGTGCAGACTAGGGCCCTTGTGTAGACTCTATCGTGCCGACTAGGGCCCGTGTGTAGACTCTATCGTGCAGAAAAGGCCCTTGTGTAGACTCTATCGTGCAGACTAGGGCCCTTGTTTAGACTCTATCGTGCAGAAAAGGCCCTTGTGTAGACTCTATCGTTCAGACTAGGGCCCTTGTGTAGACCTTGTGGTGCAGACCAGGGCCTGCAGGACTTCAAGTTGACCCACGAGGCATCATGCTTCTAAGGAGGAGTCTTGTCCGCAGGGAGATTGCATTCATTTGAAATTTGCTAATATGTGTTGTATCATGTCTCAAAGGGCTGCACAAGCCACAACCATATCCTCGGATTTGATTCTACACACATATATATATATATATATATATATATATATATATATATATATATATATATATATATATATATATATATATATATATATATATATATGTGTATGTATATATATATATATATATATATATATATATATATATATGTGTATGTATATATGTGTATGTATATATATATATATATATATGTATATATATATATGTATGTATATATATATATATATATGTATATATATATATTAGATTAGCTCGGGCCCAGCGAAGTGTTTCTGGGTGTTGTTGATAAATGGCTTTGGCTTTGCATAATAGAGTTTCAACTTGCACTTACAGATGTAGCGACCAACTGTAGTTACTGACAGTGGTTTATTGAAGTGTTCCAAAGCCCATGTGGCGATATCCTTTACACACTGATGTGTCTTTTTAATGCAGTAGCGCCTGAGGGATGGAAGGTGCGTAATATCATGGCTTATGTGGAGTGATTTCTCCAGATTCTCTCAACATTTTGATGATATTACGGAGCGTAGATGTTGAAATCTCTTGTTGAGAAATGTTGTTCTTTAACAATTTGCTCACGCATTTGCTGACAAAGTGGTGACCCTCGCCCCGTCCTTGTTTGTGAATGAGTGAGCATTTCATGGAAGCTGCGTTTATAGCCAATCATGGCACCCACCTGTTCCCAATTAGCCTGTTCACCTGTGGCATGTTCCAAATAAGTCTTTGATTAGCATTCCTCAACTTTTTCTATCTTTTTTGCCACTTGTGCCAGCTTTTTTGAAACATGTTGCAGCCATCAAATTCCAAATGAGCAAATATTTGCAAAAAAAGAACAAAGTTTGTCAGTGTGAAGATGAAATATCTTGTCTTTGCAGTCTATCTTAGATGAGCTCGGGCCCAGCGAAGTGTTTCTGGGTGTTGTTGATAAATGGCTTTGGCTTTGCATAATAGAGTTTCAACTTGCACTTACAGATGTAGCGACCAATTGTAGTTACTGACAGTGGTTTATTGAAGTGTTCCAAAGCCCATGTGGTGATATCCTTTACACACTGATGTGTCTTTTTAATGCAGTAGCGCCTGAGGGATGGAAGGTGCGTAATATCATGGCTTATGTAGAGTGATTTCTCCAGATTCTCTCAACATTTTGATGATATTACGGAGCGTAGATGTTGAAATCTCTTGTTGAGAAATGTTGTCCTTTAACAATTTGCTCACCCATTTGCTGACAAAGTGGTGACCCTCGCCCCGTCCTTGTTTGTGAATGAGTGAGCATTTCATGGAAGCTGCGTTTATAGCCAATCATGGCACCCACCTGTTCCCAATTAGCCTGTTCACCTGTGGCATGTTCCAAATAAGTCTTTGATTAGCATTCCTCAACTTTTTCTATCTTTTTTGCCACTTGTGCCAGCTTTTTTGAAACATGTTGCAGCCATCAAATTCCAAATGAGCAAATATTTGCAAAAAAAGAACAAAGTTTGTCAGTGTGAAGATGAAATATCTTGTCTTTGCAGTCTATCTTAGATGAGCTCGGGCCCAGCGAAGTGTTTCTGGGTGTTGTTGATAAATGGCTTTGGCTTTGCATAATAGAGTTTCAACTTGCACTTACAGATGTAGCGACCAATTGTAGTTACTGACAGTGGTTTATTGAAGTGTTCCAAAGCCCATGTGGTGATATCCTTTACACACTGATGTGTCTTTTTAATGCAGTAGCGCCTGAGGGATGGAAGGTGCGTAATATCATGGCTTATGTGGAGTGATTTCTCCAGATTCTCTCAACATTTTGATGATATTACGGAGCGTAGATGTTGAAATCTCTTGTTGAGAAATGTTGTTCTTGAACAATTTGCTCACGCATTTGCTGACAAAGTGGTGACGCTCGCCCCGTCATTGTTTGTGAATGTGTGAGCATTTCATGGAAGCTGCGTTTATAGCCAATCATGGCACCCACCTGTTCCCAATTAGCCTGTTCACCTGTGGTATGTTCCAAATCAGTCTTTGATTAGCATTCCTCAACTTTTTCAATCTTTTTTGCCACTTGTACCAGCTTTTTTTAAACATGTTGCAGCCATCAAATTCCAAATGAGCAAATATTTGCAAAAAAAGAACAAAGTTTGTCAGTGTGAAGATGAAATATCTTGTCTTTGCAGTCTATCTTAGACGAGCTTGGGCCCAGCGAAGTGTTTCTGGGTGTTGTTGATAAATGGCTTTGGCTTTGCATAATAGAGTTTCAACTTGCACTTACAGATGTAGCGACCAATTGTAGTTACTGACAGTGGTTTATTGAAGTGTTCCAAAGCCCATGTGGTGATATCCTTTACACACTGATGTGTCTTTTTAATACAGTAGCGCCTGAGGGATGGAAGGTGCGTAATATCATGGCTTATGTGGAGTGATTTCTCCAGATTCTCTCAACATTTTGATGATATTACGGAGCGTAGATGTTGAAATCTCTTGTTGAGAAATGTTGTTCTTTAACAATTTGCTCACGCATTTGCTGACAAAGTGGTGACCCTCGCCCCGTCCTTGTTTGTGAATGAGTGAGCATTTCATGGAAGCTGCGTTTATAGCCAATCATGGCACCCACCTGTTCCCAATTAGCCTGTTAGCCTGTGGCATCTTCCAAATAAGTCTTTGATTAGCATTCCTCAACTTTTTCTATCTTTTTTGCCACTTGTGCCAGCTTTTTTGAAACGTGTTGCAGCCATCAAATTCCAAATGAGCAAATATTTGCAAAAAAAGAACAAAGTTTGTCAGTGTGAAGATGAAATATCTTGTCTTTGCAGTCTATCTTAGATGAGCTCGGGCCCAGCGAAGTGTTTCTGGGTGTTGTTGATAAATGGCTTTGGCTTTGCATAATAGAGTTTCAACTTGCACTTACAGATGTAGCGACCAATTGTAGTTACTGACAGTGGTTTATTGAAGTGTTCCAAAGCCCATGTGGTGATATCCTTTACACACTGATGTGTCGTTTTAATGCAGTAGCGCCTGAGGGATGGAAGGTGCGTAAAAAAAAAAAAGAACAAAGTTTGTCAGTGTGAAGATGAAATATCTTGTCTTTGCAGTCTATCTTAGATGAGCTCGGGCCCAGCGAAGTGTTTCTGGGTGTTGTTGATAAATGGCTTTGGCTTTGCATAATAGAGTTTCAACTTGCACTTACAGATGTAGCGACCAATTGTAGTTACTGACAGTGGTTTATTGAAGTGTTCCAAAGCCCATGTGGTGATATCCTTTACACACTGATGTGTCTTTTTAATACAGTAGCGCCTGAGGGATGGAAGGTGCGTTAAAAAAAAAAAAGAACAAAGTTTGTCAGTGTGAAGATGAAATATCTTGTCTTTGCAGTCTATTCAATGGAATATAAGTTGAAAAGGATTAGTTTTTCTTTCCATGTCCACAAGGTGACAACTGTATCTTGTTCTCGTTGTTAAAAGTGTCCTAGCAGGATCCAGACAGCACATAAAGACTTCTCGACTTGTGCTTTCAGACCAGCAGTGACAAAGACATGAAGAACGTTCCGGTCCCGGTCTACTGTCGGCCCCTGGTGGAGAAGGACCCCAACAGGAAGGTGAGGGTGGTGTTTTGATGAAGGAAACTTCCACAGTTAGTGCCATCCATGTGTTGTTGGCATTCAACTGTCAACAAGCAAACAGCAGAAATGATCAAGGGCAAGTAAATAAACAAACGTTGTCAATATTAATCACATTTTTAGAAAAACACTGAGCTATTTATTATTAATCCTGGAAAAGACTAATGCTGACTTTGATCCAGGTCAATTCCAACCAATATCGGTTAATGGGGGGTCAAGCCCCGCCCACCACTGTGTGAATAAATGATAAATGGGTTGTACTTGTATAGTGCTTTTCTACCTTCAAGGTACTCAAAACACTTTGACACTACTTCCACATTCACCCATTCCCACACTGATGGAGGGAGCTGCCATGCAAGGCGCTAACCAGCACCCATCAAGAGCAAGGGTGAAGTGTCTTGCTCAAGGACACAACGGATGTGACGAGGTTGATACTAGTTGGGGGGGATTGAACCAGGGACCCTCGGGTTGCGCGCGGCCACTCTTCCGCCACGCCGTGACTTGAGGTCATTCTGATCACTAAGAACAGTGATGACAAATAATGACGCTCATTTCCTTCAACAGCGTGTGAGTTTCTCTTAAAGACCATTTGATGTCCAACTCTTGAAAATATCTTCATGTTTCACAAACAAACATTTGCATCCAGCAAACTAGTTGTCTGATATTTATAGTGTTCGAAACCTCTAAATCATTTAAAGATCTGTCTTAAGACCCACTTTTATTCTTTGGCTTTTAACACTACGTGAGTTGTGTGGTCCTCTGTGTTTTTTTATACACTTTGATTTCTATTTTACTGTTTTAATTGATTGGATCACACTCCTCAGCCTTCCCGGTAAGGTTTATTCAGGTGTACTGGAGAGGAGGCTACGCCGGATAGTCGAACCTCGGATTCAGGAGGAACAGTGTGGTTTTCGTCCTGGTCGTGGAACTGTGGACCAGCTCTATACTCTCGGCAGGGTTCTTGAGGGTGCATGGGAGTTTGCCCAACCAGTCTACATGTGCTTTGTGGACTTGGAGAAGGCATTCGACCGTGTCCCTCGGGAAGTCCTGTGGGGAGTGCTCAGAGAGTATGGGGTATCGGACTGTCTTATTGTGGCGGTCCACTCCCTGTATGATCAGTGCCAGAGCTTGGTCCGCATTGCCGGCAGTAAGTCGAACACATTTCCAGTGAGGGTTGGACTCCGCCAAGGCTGTCCTTTGTCACCCATTCTGTTCATAACTTTTATGGACAGAATTTCTAGGCGCAGTCAAGGCGTTGAGGGGTTCCGGTTTGGTAACCGCAGGATTAGGTCTCTGCTTTTTGCAGATGATGTGGTCCTGATGGCTTCATCTGACCGGGATCTTCAGCTCTCGCTGGATCGGTTCGCAGCCGAGTGTGAAGCGACCGGAATGAGAATCAGCACCTCCAAGTCCGAGTCCGTGGTTCTCGCCCGGAAAAGGGTGGAGTGCCATCTCCGGGTTGGGGAGGAGACCCTGCCCCAAGTGGAGGAGTTCAAGTACCTAAGAGTCTTGTTCACGAGTGAGGGAAGAGTGGATGGTGAGATCGACAGGCGGATCGGTGCGGCGTCTTCAGTAATGCGGACGTTGTATCGATCCGTTGTGGTGAAGAAGGAGCTGAGCCGGAAGGCAAAGCTCTCAATTTACCGGTCGATCTACGTTCCCATCCTCACCTATGGTCATGAGCTTTGGGCCATGACCGAAAGGATAAGATCACGGGTACAAGCGGCCCAAATGAGTTTCCTACGCCATCTGGCGGGTCTCTCCCTTAGAGATAGGGTGAGAAGCTCTGCCATCCGGGAAGAACTCAAAGTAAAGCCGCTGCTCCTCCACATGGAGAGGAGCCAGATGAGGTGGTTCGGGCATCTGGTCAGGATGCCACCCGAACGCCTCCCTAGGGAGGTGTTTAGGGCACGTCCAACCGGTAGGAGGCCACGGGGAAGACCCAGGACACGTTGGGAAGACTATGTCTCCCGGCTGGCCTGGGAACGCCTCGGGATCCCCCGGGAAGAGCTAGACGAAGTGGCTGGAGATAGGGAAGTCTGGGCTTCCCTGCTTAGGCTGCTGCCCCCGCGACCCGACCTCGGATAAGCGGAAGATGATGGATGGATGGATGGATGTTTTAATTGATTTTACCCTTTAAAATTGTTTTTAATCATATTTGTTTTTTTTTAATATTGGTTTTATATTTATTTATTTTTTGTTTTTATTCAGTCATTGGTGGAGCATAATATTGTTTTTTTAATATTGTTTTTAACATGGCTGTGCAGCACTTTGGATACATTATTGTTGTTTAAATGTGCTATATAAATAAAGTGGATTGGATTGGATTGCAATTAACTGCCACTAATTACCAGTTCACTTCAGACAATATGCAATATTCACAATTAATATTTGACAGCTCTAACCATATATATATATTAGGGCTGGGCAACGATTAAAAATTTTAATCGAAGTTAATCGCACTATTTCTCCGATTAATCGCGATTAACTGCATTGTATACGCAAAGCCCAATAATGAATTCAAAAGTAGTGTGTAGTGCACCTTTATTGGAATATTCTCCCACATGAACAAAAGCGCCAAAACATTTGTTGTGCAAACACAATTTAAATCAGTCCTTGTTAAACAGTAGCAGTTAAATAGCATATTTTATGAAAATCAACTCAAAAAATGTAAATACAAACATTTAAGTTTATTCCCACTGTCAGGGTATTTAAGTTATCCTGTTTGTTATGGAAAATAAATATAATCTACATACAAATCTCTGAGCCACAATCATAACATCTGAACAGGCAATTTCTGAGGTAACAGCAGAAACATTTTTTTTATCAGGGATCTTATGTTTAAAAAACCTATATTATAGGTAGTGGGCTGTTTTAGGGAACTTTTGATCAAATTATCCGTAGTAGCAATATTAATAATGTTGTGTTTATTCTGCGTAGTGCACTTAAAATAATTATGACCATATCTAGGAATTGATATGATGGGAATTTTCCAATTGTTTGCTTGGTGCTTTGATAAACTGAACGCATATACATGGTACTATATTGTGATGTTATGAGCCAGGGAAAAAAAGAACTACCCTACCCAGCATGCAACAGGAGTGACGAGCATGCGCGGTAGCCCGGTATAGGTTGTGTCGCCATGACGGCATCTTGTATGTTGTGATATGCACGCTCTGAAAGTAAACGTTAAGAACTCAGCCAACACTCCTGGTCTGCATTATTCATAAATAGACAGACAACACAAATACTCCGCTGCTTCACAGGCCGCTGGATGTAGCCGGCAAAGTATTCCCATGCTAGCTAGCCGGTCTAGCAAGCACGCGTCATTCAGTCCAAAACGGCCCGATCTATCCACATCCAGAATTGTCTGGCGGTCGTAAGTGATCCCGGAGTGACCACGCTGTAAGCAGCCAGGAAATTTGCAGAATTGTCCGGTATTTTTGCCAAATGTTCCATCTTTACCAAGAGCCCCTCGACGCCGGGCGACACCATCTTGTTAAGAAAAGGCGTTAACAAAATAAAAGCATGTAAACAACATACGCAAATGTGCGATAAAATAATTGTCGGCGTTAATAGATTGATGAGTTAACTCATAATTAACGCACTAATTTGCCCACCCCTAATATATATATATATATATATTAGGGCTGGGCATTGATTAAAAATTTTAATCAAAGTTAATCGCACTATCTCTCCGATTAAACACAATTAACTGCATTGTATACACAAAGCTCAATAATGAATTCAAAAGTAGTGTGTAGTGCACCTTTATTGGAATATTCTCCCACATGAACACAAGCGCCAAAACATTTGTTGTGCAAACACAATTTTATTTAAGTTATCCTGTTTGTTATGGAAAATAAATATAATCTACATACAAATCTCTGAGCCACAATCATAACATCCGAACAGGCAATTTCTGAGGTAACAGCAGAAACATTTTCTTTCATCAGAGAGAAAGAAAAGAAAGGGTGAAGCACAAAACACATCACTGCTGGGATTTCCTTTACAGGGACTAGAATGTAAAGTCCATGTTAATAATGGAGTTCCTTCAGAGAATTTTACTCAACTCGGTGCAGTTTGTTCATTCTTAGAACTTATATATGCACACACACACACACACACACATGTATACTGTATAAATAATAGGAAAATAAATATAATTAAAGCTGCAAGCAGCGTTGGTCGGGTCCGCCTTTGGCTGCTGCCCCCGAGACCCACGGCCGGATAAGCGTTAGAAGACGCCTTGGAGCCACTATTTTGAGAATCTAATGCATTGTGAAAGTAATGCAGTTGTTGTATTGAAGTGAAAATATCAAACTTCCTGTTGATTTTTGCTAAAGTATGTTGATTATTAAAATGTAGGTCTAAGTGAGACCTACATAGTGTTTTTTGTTTCATGTCTCTCTGACATTCCTACCGGAAGTTATAAGCAGTTTTGTCTGTGTTTTCTTCCTCGGAGCAGTTTATCCGTGTTGTATTCCTAGGGGGGCGGTAGAGCGCAATTTTGAGTTTTGAGGTTAGGTTTTTTCATCAGATCGCAATTTTTGCCAGACCTGATGTGTGTGTCAAGTTTGGTGAGTTTAGAAGCATTTTAAGGGGGTCAAATAACAGTTCAAAGAGGCAAAAATTACATTTTTTAGGAGACTTTGCACAGGGGTTCTTTGAAGGCGCGTAGAATCAAAACCTGAGACCTTATCAAAACTCTGTTCTATACTTTTAATCAGAAGGGTTCAATCTCTCTCCTGTGCGAGTTTGAAGCCAAAACAACAAACGCACTCAGAGGAGATAATGTTTGAAGAAAGGTGACCGGTTTTTACAAAACTTTTGTTTTGAAGGGGGGATTGCAAACTTCCTGTTGATTTTTGTTGGGGGTTGTCAATCTATGAAATGTAAGTCTAAGCGAGACCTACATAGAGGTTTTTGTTTCATGTCCCTCCGACATTCTTACCGGAAGTTACAAGCAGTTTTGTCTGTGTTTTCTTCCTAGGAGCAGTTTTTTCAGTGTTTTATTCAAAAATAGCGCTAGAGTGCAATTTTGAGTTTTGGGGTTTGGTATTTTCATTAGATCGCAATATTTGCCAGTCCTTATGTGCGCGCCAAGTTTGGTGACTTTTGAAGCATTTTAAAAGGGGTCAAATTACAGCGCAAAGAGGCAAAAATTGCATTTTTTGCGAAAATTTTATTTTGAAGGGGTTTTTGCCAACTTCCTGTAGATTTTTGCTGAAAGAAGTGAGTGTATGAAAATTGGGTCTAAGTCAGACCTACATAGGAGTTTTTGTTTCATGTCGCTATGACATTCCTAACAGAAGTTACATGCAGTTTTGTCTGTACTTTTTTCCTAGGGGGCGCTAGAGCGCAATTTTCATTTTGGGGGATTGGTTGCTTAATATGTTGGGAAGGTTTGCTATACCGACGTGTGTGTCAAATTTGGTGAGTTTTTAAGGGGGTCAAATTACAGCGCGTAGGTGCGGAATAATAATAAAACGCAGCAGTTTCAATAGGGTCCTTGGCCCATGGCAAAGGACTCCACAGGAGTCCTTTGCCATGGGCCAAGGACCCTAATTAATCTTGTTGGACAGGATCAGTGACAACACCTTTCCTCCTTCACTGACATGAACATCTACTTCTACCTTCCTCAGTTGTGGTGTGCAGCCGGGGTGGACCTCACAGGGTGGAGTGCCGACCCCCAGGAGGCGGGGCCAATCACAGCGGGCCCTGAAGGCAGCGACCCCCTGCGTGGGGAGGAGAAGGAGGGAGGCAAGAAGAGCAGCAACAACTCCCCAGAGAAGAGGAAGGTGAGAGCGAGCACGGCCCCGCTGAGTCCACCTGGCCTCACCTCTGTGTCCTCCAGTCCAAGGAGGTCCAGGAGACGGACGCCATGAGCAGCCGCGTGTGGATCCTGACCAGCACGCACTCCGCCAGCAAGGTGGTGATCATCGACGCCAACCAGCCGGGCTCGCTGGTGGACCAGTTCAACGTCTGCAACGCACACGTGCTCTGCATCTCCAGTGTGCCAGGTGAGTATCCCGATCCAAAGTCTGGACTCTGTGCAGCCACGACCATACAGAAAAAACTGAAGAACCCTTGGATGCTTTGTCACGAACCCAATGTAGGTCAACATATGCTAATTGGTGGAATACCTAATCACCTATTCTCATGATGGTTTTCATTTAAATGTGTACTAGGACCCACCCTTTTGGGGGAGAGTCCAACCACATTCTTCTAGTCCATTCATCCAACCATCTTCTTCCGCTTATCCGAGGTGGGGTCGCGGGGGCAGCAGCCTAAGCAGGGAAGCCCAGACTTCCCTCTCCCCAGCCTCTTCGTCCAGCTCCTCCCGGGAGATCCCGAGGCGTTCCCAGGCCAGCTGGGAGAGATAGTCTTCCCAACGTGTCCTGGGTCTTCCCTATGGCCTCCTACCAGTCGGGCGTGCCCAAAACAGGTGGCATCCTGACCAGATGCCCGAACCACCTCATCTGGCTCCTCTCCATGTGGAGGAGCAGCGGCTTTACTTTGAGTTCCACCCGGATGGCAGAGCTTCTCACCCTATCTCTAAGGGAGAGAGACCTGCCACCCGGCGGAGGGAACTCATTTGGGCCGCTTGTACCCGTGATCTTATCCTTTCGGTCATGACCCAAAGCTCATGACCATAGGTGAGGATGGGAACGTAGATGACCGGTAAATTGAGAGCTTTGCCTTCCAGCTCAGTTCCTTCTTCACCACAACGGATCGGTACAACGTCCGCATTACTGAAGACTGATCCGCCTGTCGATCTCACCATCCATTCTTCCTCACTCGTGAAAAAGACTCCGTGGAACTTGAACTCCTCCACTTGGGGCAGGGTCTCCTCCCCCACCCGAGATAGCACTCCACCTTTTTCTTGGCAAGAACCATGGACTTGGACTTGGAGGTGCTGATTCCCATCCCAGTCGCTTCACACTTGGCTGCGAATCGATCCAGTGAGAGCTGAAGATCTTGGAGCCATCAGGACCACATGATCTGCAAAAATGCAGAGACTTAATACTGCAGATACCAAACCAGATACCCTCAACGCCCCTGACTGCGCCTAGAAATTCTGTCCATAAAAGTTATGAACTGAATGGGTGACAAAGGGCAGCCTTGGCGGAGTCCAACCCTCACTGGAAACGTGTCCGACTTACTGTCGGCAATGCGGACCAAGCTCTGACACTGATCGTACAGGGAGTGGACCGCCACAAACAGACAGTCCGTTACCCCATACTCTCTGAGCACTCCCCACAGGACTTCCCGAGAGACACGGTCGAATGCCTTTTCCAAGTCCACGAAGCACATGTAGACTGGTTGGGCAAACTCCCATGCACCCTCAAGAACCCTGCCCAGAGTATAAAGCTGGTCCACAGTTCCACGACCAGGACAAAAACCACACTGTTCCTCCTGAATCCGAGGTTGGACTATCCGGCATAGCCTCCTCTCCAGTACACCTGAATAGACCTTACTGGGAAGGCTCTGCAGTGTGATCCCACCATAGTTGGAACACAACCTCCGGGTCCCTTCCTTAAAGAGAAGAACCACCACCCCGGTTTGCCAATCAAGAGGTACCGCCCCCGATGTCCACGTGATGTTCCAGAGTCTTGTCAACCAAGACAGCCCCACAGCATCCAGAAGCTTTAGGAACTCCGGGCAGTTTTCATCCACCCCTGGGGCCTTGCCACTAAGGAGCTTTTTAACTACCTCGGCAACCTCAGCCCCAGAAATAGGAGAGTCCACCACAGAGTCCCCAGGCACTGCTTCCTCATAGGAAGACGTGTTGGTGGGATTGA
This sequence comes from Nerophis ophidion, assembly GCF_033978795.1. Taxonomy (NCBI): domain Eukaryota; kingdom Metazoa; phylum Chordata; class Actinopteri; order Syngnathiformes; family Syngnathidae; genus Nerophis; species Nerophis ophidion. The sequence goes on along the minus strand of NC_084633.1, from coordinate 38,588,347 downwards.
GGAGGTCTTTCAAGTATTCCTTCCACCGATCCACAACATCCGCAGTCGAGGTCAGCAGAACACCATCCGCACCATACACGGTGTTGACAGTGCACTGCTTCCCCTTCCTGAGGCGGCGGATGGTGGTCCAGAATCACTTGGAAGCCATCTAGAAGTCGTTTACCATAGCTTCCCCGAACTCCTCCCATGTCCGAGTTTTTGCTTCTGCGACCGCTGAAGCTGCACACCGCTTGGCCTGTCGGTACCTGTTTGCTGCCTCCGGAGTCCTATGAGCCAAAAGAGCCCGATGGGACTCTTTCTTCAACTTGACGGCATCCCTGCGGGTTCTAGGATTACTGCCACAACGGGCACAAACCACCTTGCGGCCACAGCTCCAATCAGCCGCCTCAACAATAGAGGTACTGAACATGGTCCACTCGGCCTCAATGTCCAGCACCTCCCTCGTGACATTTTCAAAGTTCTTCCGGAGGCGGGAATTGAAACTCTCTCTGACAGGAGACTCTGCTAGGCGTTCCCAGTAAACCCTCACAATGCATTTGGGCTTGCCAGGTCTGTCCGAGGCGGTCTTAAACAGTGACTACAACTGGAGTCCAACCACATCCTTGTTGTCCAAGGCCGTCTTAAACGGTGACTACAACTGCAGTCCACCCACATCCTTCTAGTCCTAGGCCGTATTAAACGGTGAGTACAACTACAGTCCAACCACATCCTTGCAGTCCAAGGTGGTCTAAAACAGTGACTACAACTGCAGTCCAGCCACATCCTTACAGTCCAGGGCCGTCTTAAACAATGACTAGAACTGTAGTCCAACTACACCCTTCTAGTCCAAGGCCGTCTTAATACAGTGACTACAACTGCAGTCCAACCACATCCTTGTAGTCCTAGGCGGTCTTAAACAGTGACTACAGCTGCAGTCCAACCACATATGGGATCAACATGGTATTGGATCAATAGGGTATAGGATCAACATGGTATGGGATCAATATGGTATGGGATCAATACGGTATGGGATCAATACGGTATGGGATCAACATGGTATGGGATCAATACGGTACGGGATCAACATGGTATGGGATCAACATGGTATGGGATCAGTACGGTATGGGATCAATATGGTATGAGATTAACATGGTATGAAATCAACATGCCATGGGATCAACATGGTATGGGATCAACATGGTATGGGATCAATATGGTATGAGATTAACATGGTATGAAATCAACATGCCATTGGATCAACATGGTATGGGATCAACATGGTATGGGATCAATATGGTATGAGATTAACATGGTATGAAATCAACATGCCATGGGATCAACATGGTATGGGATCAACATGGTATGGGATCAGTACGGTATGGGATCAATATGGTATGGGATTAACATGGTATGAAATCAACATGCTATGGGATCAACATGGTATGGGATCAATACGGTAAGAAGTTAACATGATATGGGATCCATACGGTATGGGATCAACATGGTATGGGATCCATACGGTATGGGACCAACATGGTATGAGATCAATACAGTATGGGTTCAATACGGTATGGGATCAACATGGTATGAGATCAATACAGTATGGGATCAATACGGTATGGGATCAACATGGTATGGGATCAATACAGTATTGAATCAATACGGTATGGGATCAACATGGTATGGGATCAATATGGTATGGGATTAACATGTTATGAAATCAACACACCATGGGATCAATGCGGTATGAAGTTAACATGGTATGGGATCCATACGGTATGGGACCAACATGGTATGAGATCAATACAGTATGGGTTCAATACGGTATGGGATCAAGATGGTATGAGATCAATACAGTATGGGATCAATACGGTATGGGATCAACATGGTATGGGATCAATACAGTATTGAATCAACACGGTATGGGAGCAATACAGTATTGAATCAATACGGTATGCGATCAACACGGTATGGGAGCAATACAGTATTGAATCAATACGGTATGGGATCAACATGGTATGGGATCAATATGGTATGGGATTAACATGTTATGAAATCAACACACCATGGGATCCACATGGTATGGGATCAATACGGTATGGGATCCATACGGTATGGGACCAACATGGTATGAGATCAATACAGTATGGGTTCAATACGGTATGGGATCAACATGGTATGAGATCAATACAGTATTGAATCAATACGGTATGGGATCAACATGGTATGAGATCAATACAGTATTGAATCAATACGGTATGGGATCAACACGGTATGGGAGCAATATGGTATGGGATTAACATGGTATGAAATCAACACACCATGGGATCAACATGGTATGGGATCAATACGGTATGAAGTTAACATGGTATGGGATCCATACGGTATGGGATCAACATGGTATGAGATCAACATGGTATGGGATCAACATGGTATGGGATCCATACGGTATGGGACCAACATGGTATGAGATCAATACAGTATGGGTTCAATACGGTATGGGATCAACATGGTATGAGATCAATACAGTATTGAATCAATACGGTATGGAATCAACACGGTATGGGATCAATATGGTATGGGATTAACATGGTATGAAATCAACACACCATGGGATCAACATGGTATGGGATCAATACGGTATGAAGTTAACATGGTATGGGATCCATACGGTATGGGATCAACATGGTATGAGATCAATACAGTATGGGTTCAATACGGTATGGGATCAACATGGTATGAGATCAATACAGTATGGGTTCAATACGGTATGGGATCAACATGGTATGGGATCAACACGGTATGGGAGCAATACAGTATTGAATCAATACGGTATGGGATCAACATGGTATGGGATCAACATAGTATGGGATCAATATGGTATGGGATCAATACGGTATGGGATCAATACGGTATGGGATCAATACGGTATGGGATCAACATGGTATGGGATCAATACGGTACGGGATCAACATGGTATGGGATCAACATGGTATGGGATCAATATGGTATGGGATCAACATGATATCGGCCAATGGTCAGTGTGGATAATGGATGCCATGCCGGGAGGTGTGAGCCATCCACAGGACTGTGTCAGAAACAGGAAGTGTGTTTTCCTGATGCGTGTTGACAGCTGCCAGCGAGAGCGACTACGCGGCGGGTGAGATCGTGCTGGACCCGGGTGACGGCGGACCTGGCCAGGACGGCGGAGGCGTGGAGGGTATGTTGGCCGGTATCACGCTAGTGGGGTGCGCCACTAACTGCAGTGTTGCCCGTAGCAACTGCTCCTCCCGCACTGACACTCCCATCACGGACAAAGGCCAAGGTGGGCACTTCCTCCACGCGCCTGCTCCTTTCCTATTGGTCCATGCCTCCTCCTCTTGTGTGCAGGCCCCGCCCACGCCAAGATTCATCCGGCCCAGTCGGCCGAGGAAGCCACCGAGGCCACCGAGTCCGCAGCCAGCCACGCCGGACCCCCGGGACCGTTTATGGAGCACGTCTTTACCGATCCGCCGGCTCGCGTAGCGGACGTCTCTGACAGGTGGGTAGAACGTGGGTCCCCGCACCATGGGACTACATCCTGGACCCCCGCATGTGGGGCCCCCACACCATGGGACTACATCCTGGACCCCCGCATGTGGGGCCCCCACACCATGGGACTACATCCTGGATCCCCGTATGTGGGGCCCCCGCACCATGGGACTACATCCTGGACCCCCGCATGTGGGGCCCCCGCACCATGGGACTACATCCTGGACCCCCGTATGTGGGGCCCCCGCACCATGGGACTACATCCTGGATCCCCGTATGTGGGGCCCCCGCACCATGGGACTACATCCTGGACCCCCGCATGTGGGGTCCCCACACCATGGGACTACATCCTGGATCCCCGTATGTGGGGCCCCCGCACCATGGGACTACATCCTGGACCCCCGCATGTGGGGTCCCCACACCATGGGACTACATCCTGGACCCCCGCATGTGGGGCCCCCACACCATGGGACTACATCCTGGACCCCCATATGTGGGGCCCCCACCCCAGGAGACTACATCCTGACTCTTTTGTGTCCTCACAGGAGCGCTGCTCAGTCCAAGGAGGAGACGTCGGTTGCCGCGGAGACGGAGGACGGCGGCCAAGAGGCCAAGACTTACACCAGCATGGCCCCCACCATGTGGCTTGGGGCCCAGAATGGCTGGTAAGTGTCCATCCATTTTCTACCGCTTGTCCCTATTGAGGGTGCTGGAGCCCTCACCGTCCAGTAAACCTTGTACTTGTTCTTTTGTTCTAAAACCTCTGATGTCACCTTGTACTTGTTCTTGGTTCTAAAACCTCTGATGTCACCTTGTACTTGGGTTCTAAAACCCCTGATGTCACCTTGTACTTGTTCTTTTGTTCTAAAACCTCTGATGTCACCTTGTACTTGTTCTTGGTTCTAAAACCTCTGACATCACCTTGTACTTGGGTTCTAAAACCCCTGATGTCACCTTGTACTTGGGTTCTAAAACCTCTGATGTCACCTTGTACTTGTACTTGTACTTGGTTATAAAACCTCTGACGTCACCTTGTACTTGTACTTGGGTTCTAAAACCTCTGATGCCACCTTGTACTTGGGTTCTAAAACCTCTGATGTCACCTTGTACTTGTCCTTGGTTCTAAAACCCCTGATGTCACCTTGTACTTGGGTTCTAAAACCTCTGATATCACCTTGTACTTGTTCTTTTGTTCTCAAACCTCTGATGTCACCTTGTACTTGTTCTTGGTTCTAAAACCTCTGATGTCACCTTGTACTTGTACTTGGTTCTAAAACCTCTGATGTCACTTTTTACTTGGTTCTAAAACCTCAGATATCACCTTGTACTTGTTCTTGGTTATAAAACCTCTGACGTCACCTTGTACTTGTACTTGGGTTCTAAAACCTCTGATATCACCTTGTACTTGTACTTGGGTTCTAAAACCTCTGATGTCACCTTGTACTTGTACTTGGGTTCTAAAACCTCTGATGTCACCTTGTACTTGTCCTTGGTTCTAAAACCTCTGACATCATCTTGTACTTGTACTTGGGTTCTAAAACCTCTGATGTCACCTTGTACTTGTTGTTTGGTTGTAAAACCTCTGATGTCACCTTGTACTTAGTTCTAAAACCCCTGATGTCACCTTGTACTTAGTTCTAAAACCCCTGATGTCACCTTGTACTTAGTTCTAAAACCCCTGATGTCACCTTGTACTTAGTTCTAAAACCCCTGATGTCACCTTGTACTTGGGTTCTAAAACCTCTGATATCACCTTGTACTTGTTCTTTTGTTCTCAAACCTCTGATGTCACCTTGTACTTGTTCTTTTGTTCTCAAACCTCTGATGTCACCTTGTACTTGTACTTGGTTCTAAAACCTCTGATGTCACTTTTTACTTGGTTCTAAAACCTCTGACATCACCTTGTACTTGTTCTTTTGTTCTCAAACCTCTGATGTCACCTTGTACTTGTTCTTTTGTTCTCAAACCTTTGATGTCACCTTGTACTTGTTCTTGGTTCTAAAACCTCTGATGTCACCTTGTACTTGTACTTGGTTCTAAAACCTCTGATGTCACTTTTTACTTGGTTCTAAAACCTCAGATATCACCTTGTACTTGTTCTTTTGTTCTCAAACCTCTGATGTCACCTTGTACTTGTTCTTGGTTCTAAAACCTCTGATGTCACTTTTTACTTGGTTCTAAAACCCCTGATGTCACCTTGTACTTGGGTTCTAAAACCTCTGATATCACCTTGTACTTGTTCTTTTGTTCTCAAACCTCTGATATCACCTTGTACTTGGGTTCTAAAACCTCTGATATCACCTTGTACTTGTTCTTTTGTTCTCAAACCTCTGATGTCACCTTGTACTTGTTCTTTTGTTCTCAAACCTCTGATGTCACCTTGTACTTGTTCTTTTGTTCTCAAACCTCTGATGTCACCTTGTACTTGTTCTTTTGTTCTCAAACCTCTGATGTCACCTTGTACTTGTACTTGGTTCTAAAACCTCTGATGTCACTTTTACTTGGTTCTAAAACCCCTGATGTCACCTTGTACTTAGTTCTAAAACCCCTGATGTCACCTTGTACTTGGGTTCTAAAACCTCAGATATCACCTTGTACTTGTTCTTTTGTTCTCAAACCTCTGATGTCACCTTGTACTTGTACTTGGTTCTAAAACCTCTGATGTCACTTTTTACTTGGTTCTAAAACCCCTGATGTCACCTTGTACTTGGGTTCTAAAACCTCTGATATCACCTTGTACTTGTTCTTTTGTTCTCAAACCTCTGATGTCACCTTGTACTTGTACTTGGTTCTAAAACCTCTGATGTCACCTTGTACTTGTACTTGGTTCTAAAACCTCTGATGTCACTTTTTACTTGGTTCTAAAACCCCTGATGTCACCTTGTACTTGGGTTCTAAAACCTCTGATATCACCTTGTACTTGTTCTTTTGTTCTCAAACCTCTGATGTCACCTTGTACTTGTACTTGGTTCTAAAACCTCTGATGTCACTTTTTACTTGGTTCTAAAACCTCTGACATCACCTTGTACTTGTTCTTTTGTTCTCAAACCTCTGATGTCACCTTGTACTTGTTCTTTTGTTCTCAAACCTCTGATGTCACCTTGTACTTGTTCTTTTGTTCTCAAACCTCTGATGTCACCTTGTACTTGTACTTGGTTCTAAAACCTCTGATGTCACTTTTACTTGGTTCTAAAACCCCTGATGTCACCTTGTACTTGGGTTCTAAAACCTCAGATATCACCTTGTACTTGTTCTTTTGTTCTCAAACCTCTGATGTCACCTTGTACTTGTACTTGGTTCTAAAACCTCTGATGTCACTTTTTACTTGGTTCTAAAACCCCTGATGTCACCTTGTACTTGGGTTCTAAAACCTCTGATATCACCTTGTACTTGTTCTTTTGTTCTCAAACCTCTGATGTCACCTTGTACTTGTACTTGGTTCTAAAACCTCTGATGTCACCTTGTACTTGTACTTGGTTCTAAAACCTCTGATGTCACTTTTTACTTGGTTCTAAAACCCCTGATGTCACCTTGTACTTGGGTTCTAAAACCTCTGATATCACCTTGTACTTGTTCTTTTGTTCTCAAACCTCTGATGTCACCTTGTACTTGTACTTGGTTCTAAAACCTCTGATGTCACTTTTTACTTGGTTCTAAAACCTCTGACATCACCTTGTACTTGTTCTTTTGTTCTCAAACCTCTGATGTCACCTTGTACTTGTTCTTTTGTTCTCAAACCTTTGATGTCACCTTGTACTTGTTCTTGGTTCTAAAACCTCTGATGTCACCTTGTACTTGTACTTGGTTCTAAAACCTCTGATGTCATTTTTTACTTGGTTCTAAAACCTCAGATATCACCTTGTACTTGTTCTTTTGTTCTCAAACCTCTGATGTCACCTTGTACTTGTTCTTGGTTCTAAAACCTCTGATGTCACTTTTTACTTGGTTCTAAAACCCCTGATGTCACCTTGTACTTGGGTTCTAAAACCTCTGATATCACCTTGTACTTGTTCTTTTGTTCTCAAACCTCTGATATCACCTTGTACTTGTACTTGGTTCTAAAACCTCTGATGTCACTTTTTACTTGGTTCTAAAACCTCTGATGTCACCTTGTACTTGTTCTTGGTCCTAAAACCTCTGATGTCACCTTGTACTTGTTCTTGGTCCTAAAACCTCTGATATCACCTTGTACTTATTGTTTGGTTGTAAAAGCTGCTTGTGTCCCCTGCAGGCTTTATGTCCACTCAGCTGTGGGCAACTGGAAGACGTGTCTGCACTCCATCAAACTCAAAGACTCGGTGCTCAGTCTGGTGTAAGTACCTCTTCACTTCCTCTTTGATACCTGACTGATACATGTGTCCATTTACTGACATACATTCATACCAGTCAGATACATGTGTCGATTTAGTGACATCAACTCTTTAGTCACTTTGGACTAAGCTGACAATTAGGGGTGTTCCCACATTAACATCGATCTGATATCAGCAAAAGGAACACAGATCGGATATCGGCTCTTATGTAAGATGTACGATACAAGCAGTCTAGCAGAGTGTTTACTTGTGTGTGATATCATGTGCGATGCAAGCAGTCCTGCAGCGTTTTTACTTGTTTGTGACATCATGTGCGATACAAGCGGTCTTGCTGTGGCCTGCAAAGTGTGAGATGTCGTGTGTGATATCATAAGCGATACAAGCAGTCTTGCTGTGTGTTTACGTGTGTGTGATATCATATGCGATACTAGCAGTCTTGCTGCGTCCTGCAGAGTGTGTGATTGTGTGATATCATGTGCGATACAAGCAGTTTTGCTGCGACCTGCAAAGTGTGAGATATCGTGTGTGATATCATGAGCGATACAAGCAGCCTTGCTGTGTGTTTACTTGTGTGTGATATCATGTGCGTTACAAGCAGCCTTGCAGCGTGTTTACTTCTGTGTGATATCATGTGCGATACAAGCATTCTTGCAGCTTCCTGCAGAGTGTGATATCATGTGTGATACAAACAGTCCTGCAGCATGTTTACTTGTGTGTGTGATATCATGTGCGATACAAGCAGTCCTGCAAAATGTTTACTTCTGTGTGATATCATGTGCGATACAAGCATTCTTGCAGCTTCCTGCAGAGTGTGATATCATGTGTGATACAAGCAGTCCTGCAGCATGTTTACTTGTGTGTGTGATATCATGTGCGATACAAGCAGTCTTGCAAAATGTTTACTTCTGTGTGATATCATGTGCGATACAAGCATTCTTGCAGCGTCCTGCAGAGTGTGTAATTGTGTGTGACATCATGTGCGATACAAGCAGTCCTGCAGTGTCCTGCAGAGTGTGTAATTGTGTGTGACATCATGTGCGATACAAGCAGTCTTGCAGCGTCCTGCAGAGTGTGTAATCGTGTGTGATATCATGTGTGATCCAGGCAGTCTTGCGGTGTGTTTACTTGTGTGTGTGATATCATGTGCGATACAAGCAGTCCTGCAGCATGTTTACGTGTGTGTGATATCATGTGTGATTCAAGTAGTCCTGCAGCGTGTTTACTTGTGTGATAACATGATATCATATATACAGGTACATATACAGTGTGTACATTACTTGATATCATATATATTTACACATCATGTACAATATACGATATCATATATACAGCTATATATACAGTATGTACTCTACATACAGTATATATATATATATATATATATATATATATGTATATATATATATATATACACATACACAGTATGTATATTGCATATACAGTGTTTATATTACATTATAATATATATATATATATACATATACAGTATGTATATTACATGATATAGATATAGATGACATGATATGATATAGGTGTATATACAGTATGTAGATGACATGATATGATTTATATACAGTATGTAGATGACATATTTATATACAGTATGTAGATGACATATGATTTATATACAGTATGTGGATGACATGATATTTATATACATTATGTGGATGACATGATATGATTTATATACAGTATGTAGATGACATGATATGATTTATATACAGTACGTAGATGACATGATATGATATAGGTGTATATACAGTATGTCGATGACATATTTATATACAGTATGTAGATGACATATGATTTATATACAGTATGTAGATGACATGATATGATTAATATACAGTATGTGGATGACATGATATGATTAATATACAATATGTGGATGACATGATATGATTAATATACAGTATGTGGATGACATGATATGATTAATATACAGTATGTGGATGACATGATATGATTAATATACAGTATGTGGATGACATGATATGATTAATATACAGTATGTGGATGACATGATATGATTAATATACAATATGTGGATGACATGATATGATTAATATACAGTATGTGGATGACATGATATGATTAATATACAGTATGTGGATGACATATGATTAATATACAGTATGTAGATGACATGATATGATTAATATACAGTATGTAGATGACATGATATGATTAATATACAGTATGTGGAGGACATGATATGATTAATATACAGTATGTAGATGACATGATATGATTAATATACAGTATGTGGATGACATATGATTAATATACAGTATGTAGATGACATGATATGATTAATATACAATATGTAGATGACATGATATGATTAATATACAGTATGTAGATGACATAGAAGGTGTGTTTGTGCTCCCCGGCAGGCACGTGAAGGGCCGCGTGCTGGTGGCTCTCGCTGACGGGACCTTGGCCATATTCCACAGATCAGAAGGTAATGTTCCTTTAAGGAAATATTGCCCAATCAATATTTCATCCTGTGATGCAACGCGGCGGATGAGTGGTTAGCATGTTTGAATCTGTGTCGTGTAGCATGAGCCTAATTGGACACCTATTTGTGTGCTGTGATTGGTTGGCCATTAAACCCCGCCTCTCACGCTAAGTCAGCCGGGATAGTTCCTCGTCAGAACAAAGGCAAAATATTTGTGCCTAAAAACAGGAAAAAGTTGTAAATTGATATTTCTTTTTTGTTTGGTTTTTCTGTACGTGAAGAAGTAATGCAGAGGTGTACTTATAACAGTTGATCAGACACTATTCATAGTGGCAGCAGGTGAAGTATTCTCTTCCTCCCTGGGGGGCGGAGCAGAAAATAATTGACAAGCAGTGATGTCATCACTCGCACACACTGTATGTACTGTAGCTGTTCATCTTATCTTACCTTACCTGTAACTTAACACATCTTACCTTACCTGTATCTTAACATGTTTATTCAGGTATCTATTTTACAATCAATCACCTTTCTTTTTCTAACCATCCTTAATCAATGGGAAAAAAAATTCAAAAATATTTTTATTTAGTTTAAAAATATATATATATATATATACATGTATATATTAATGTATATATACACATTTATCAATCAATCAATCAATGTTTATTTATATAGCCCCAAATCACAAATGTCTCAAAGGACTGCACAAATCATTACGACTACAACATCCTCGGAAGAACCCACAAAAGGGCAAGGAAAACTCACACCCAGTGGGCAGGGAGAATTCACATCCAGTGGGACGCCAGCGACAATGCTGACTATGAGAAACCTTGGAGAGGACCTCAGATGTGGGCAACCCCCCCCCCTCTAGGGGACCGAAAGCAATGGATGTCGAGCGGGTCTAACATGATACTGTGAAAGTTCAATCCATAGTGGCTCCAAGACAGCAGTGAGAGTCCCGTCCACAGGAAACCATCTCAAGCGGAGCAGCAGCGTAGAGATGTCCCCAACCGATACAGGCGAGCGGTCCATCCTGGGTCCCGACGAGCGGTCCATCCTGGGTCTCGACTCTGGACAGTCAGTACTTCATCCATGGTCATCGGACCGGACCCCCTCCACAAGGGAGGGGGGGACATAGGAGAAAGAAAAGAAGCGGCAGATCAACTGGTCTAAAAAGGAGGTATATTTAAAGGCTAGAGTATACAGATGAGTTTTAAGATGAGACTTAAACGCTTCTACTGAGGTAGCATCTCGAACTGTTACCGGGAGGGCATTCCAGAGTACTGGAGCCCGAACGGAAAACGCTCTATAGCCCGCAGACTTTTTTTGAGCTCTAGGAATCACTAATAAGCCGGAGTCTTTTGAACGCAGATTTCTTGCCGGGACATATGGTACAATACAATCGGCAAGATAGGCTGGAGCTAGACCGTGTAGTATTTTATACGTAAGTAGTAAAACCTTAAAGTCACATCTTAAGTGCACAGGAAGCCAGTGCAGGTGAGCCAGTACAGGCGTAATATGATCAAACTTTCTTGTTCTTGTCAAAAGTCTAGCAGCCGCATTTTGTACCAACTGTAATCTTTTAATGCTAGACATGGGGAGACCCGAAAATAATACGTTACAGTAATCGAGACGAGACGTAACAAACGCATGGATAATGATCTCGGCGTCTTTAGTGGACAAAATGGAGCGAATTTTAGCGATATTACGGAGATGAAAGAAGGCCGTTTTAGTAACGCTTTTAATGTGTGCCTCAAAGGAGAGAGTTGGGTCGAAGATAATACCCAGATTTTTTACAGAGTCACCTTGTTTTATTATTTGGTTGTCAAATGTTAAAGTTGTATTATTAAATAGAGGTCGGTGTCTAGCAGGACCGATAATCAGCATTTCCGTTTTTTTGGCATTAAGTTGCAAAAAGTTAGCGGACATCCATTGTTTGATTTCATTAAGACACGCTTCCAACTGACTACAGTCCGGCGTGTTGGTCAGCTTTAGGGGCATGTAAAGTTGGGTGTCATATATATAAATGTGTATATATGCAGCTTTCATTCCACAGTAACAGGAGTTGGTTGGGGCAGCTTGTACACGACCCGCAATAACCGATCTGGTCTCATGTGGTCTGAGACTGTAATCCATTGCCTGGAGGACAAGGGGTTAAGGGAAGGGGACTAACAAACCAACTCTAAAAACTCTAGGAGCCAGTACTGGTGGAAGGGTGGGCTTTGGGCTTGCAAGCCAAACCTGTAAAAAATATCCTATGCTACAGAAACATTGATGAAAAACTTGAAACCCCAACGCCTTGGAAAGGAAGCCTCCACTACTCTTTACAAATGGCCTCCAACCTCGGCTCACAACCAGGGAGTATTTACTATCCACACAACGGTTATCCGTCCCGTTACTCTTTTAGGGGAGACCAATTCCCCAGGGCGAGCCACACCCGACTATTTGCCTACTCGTCAGTGAAGCAGCCCGTCACGGTAATCTAGACACAATGCCTTAAGTTGACCACTTATTTTCAACTATTATGTAATGGCGGACAAGGCAATAATGCAGCCAACCTATCAAAATCAGCACCCCGTCTCAGTGTTTGACTTACAAGACTTTTGGACAGACTCCTAATGCAGATTTTAGAAAAAGGCACTGCTTACCTTGATGTTGGCCAAGTGAGTCTGTCCGTAAGTTTGCAAGAGCAGTCCAATTTTCAGCGTGTCATCCCCGGACGAGCCCCCAAATTGTTTCGTTTTGACCCGTTTGATGACACATAAGCTGGTTTTTCGTCGGGACCCAGGATGGACCGCTCGCCTGTATCGGTTGGGGACATCTCTACGCTGCTGCTCCGCTTGAGATGGTTTCCTGTGGACGGGACTCTCACTGCTGTCTTGGAGCCACTATGGATTGAACTTTCACAGTATCATGTTAGACCCGCTCGACATCCATTGCTTTCGGTCCCCTAGAGGGGGGGGGTTGCCCACATCTGAGGTCCTCTCCAAGGTTTCTCATAGTCAGCATTGTCGCTGGCGTCCCACTGAATGTGAATTCTCCCTGCCCACTGGGTGTGAGTTTTCCTTGCCCTTTTGTGGGTTCTTCCGAGGATGTTGTAGTCGTAATGATTTGTGCAGTCCTTTGAGACATTTGTGATTTGGGGCTATATAAATAAACATTGATTGATTGATTTTAAATCAATCAGAGACAGAGGTTACTCATTTTGATAATTTATAACCAAAGCGCCCTGGGAGATTCATCTAGATACAACATTTCAAAGCTCAGTCCAGATTGATCTAATCCTAAAATGGCAGTTTCTCCCTCCTCACTCACTCTCACCCGCCCCTCTTCTTCTCCTCTCTACCTCGGACAGTTGAGATAACAGATTATTATGTCTTCATTCACACATTCCAAATTCAAGGTCTATGTAAAAGGCTACACTTTAGCTGTTCTAAAATCTGACTAGGAAATAAAAAGACAACCAAATCCATCCATCCATCCATCCATCATCTTCCGCTTATCCGAGGTCGGGTCGCGGGGGCAGCAGCCTAAGCAGGGAAGCCCAGACTTCCCTATCTCCAGCCACTTCGTCTAGCTCTTCCCGGGGGATCCCGAGGCGTTCCCAGGCCAGCCGGGAGACATAGTCTTCCCAACGTGTCCTGGGTCTTCCCCGTGGCCTCCTACCGGTTGTACGTGCCCTAAACACATCCCTAGGGAGGCGTTCGGGTGGCATCCTGACCAGATGCCCGAACCACCTCATCTGGCTCCTCTCGATGTGGAGGAGCAGCGGCTTTACGTTGAGCTCCTCCCGGATGGCAGAGCTTCTCACCCTATCTCTAAGGGAGAGACCCGCCACCCGGCGGAGGAAACTCATTTCGGCCGCTTCTACCCGTGATCTTATCCTTTCGGTCATGACCCAAAGCTCATGACCATAGGTGAGGATGGGAACGTAGATCGACCGGTAAATTGAGAGCTTTGCCTTCCGGCTCAGCTCCTTCTTCACCACAACGGACCGATACAACGTCCGCATTACTGAAGACGCCGCACCGATCCGCCTGTCGATCTCACGATCCACTCTTCCCCCACTCGTGAACAAGACTCCTAGGTACTTGAACTCCTCCACTTGGGGCAGGGTCTCCTCCCCAACCCGGAGATGGCACTCCACCCTTTTCCGGGCGAGAACCATGGACTCGGACTTGGAGGTGCTGATTCTCATTCCGGTCGCTTCACACTCGGCTGCGAACCGATCCAGTGAGAGCTGAAGATCCCGGCCAGATGAAGCCATCAGGACCACATCATCTGCAAAAAGCAGAGACCTAATCCTGCGGTCACCAAACCGGAACCCCTCAACGCCTTGACTGCGCCTAGAAATTCTGTCCATAAAAGTTATGAACAGAATCGGTGACAAAGGACAGCCTTGGCGGAGTCCAACCTTCACTGGAAACGTGTCCGACTTACTGCCAGCAATGCGGACCAAGCTCTGGCACTGATCATACAGGGAGCGGACCGCCACAATAAGACAGTCCGATACCCCATACTCTCTGAGCACTCCCCACAGGACTTCCCGAGGGACACGGTCGAATGCCTTCTCCAAGTCCACAAAGCACATGTAGACTGGTTGGGCAAACTCCCGTGCATCCTCAAGAACCCTGCGGAGAGTATAGAGCTGGTCCACAGTTCCACGACCAGGACGAAAACCACACTGTTCCTCCTGAATCCGAGGTTCGACTATCCGGCGAAGCCTCCTCTCCAGTACACCTGAATAAACCTTACCGGGAAGGCTGAGGAGTGTGATCCCACGATAGTTGGAACACACCCTCCGGTCCCCCTTCTTAAAGAGAGGGACCACCACCCCGGTCTGCCAATCCAGAGGTACCGCCCCCGATGTCCACGCGATGCTGCAGAGTCTTGTCAACCAAATCCAACAAGAGCAAATGACTATGTACATGGAAAACCAAAAGGAAACAGTGGGTCCGAAGCTCCTGAACCCTAGACGACCCACCAACATTGCTACATGGAAAGACGGCAGTAATCGCGGAGGAGATGAGGAGGTTACAGACTATCTCACCTTGGTCTGTGTGAAACCTGATGGCTCCGGTCAGGGCAGGTCAATAATCCATACTGTACTCTGGACACCCAGAAGACTTGGCATCCCACACAGAGGGAGTTACGATCATGCTCTCCACAGAGTCCCAGAGGGCCCTCATCAGCTGGGAACTTGTCAATTCGAGGATTATCACAGCCAAATTCCAAACTACACAATGAAAATAAACCTCCACGCAGACAGTGAAATCAAGGATCATTTCTTCTTCAACCATACTTGAGACCAAAAAAGAAAAGGACATCATGATTGTGATGGGGGACCATCCATCCATCCATCCATCATCTTCCGCTTATCCGAGGTCGGGTCGCGGGGGCAGCAGCCTAAGCAGGGAAGCCCAGACTTCCCTATCCCCAGCCACTTCGTCTAGCTCTTCCCGGGGGATCCCGAGGCGTTCCCAGGCCAGCCGGGAGACATAGTCTTTCCAACGTGTCCTGGGTCTTCCCCGTGGCCTCCTACCGGTTGGACGTGCCCTAAACACCTCCCTAGGGAGGCGTTCGGGTGGCATCCTGACCAGATGCCCGAACCACCTCATCTGGCTCCTCTCGATGTGGAGGAGCAGCGGCTTTACGTTGAGCTCCTCCCGGATGGCAGAGCTTCTCACCCTATCTCTAAGGGAGAGACCCGCCACCCGGCGGAGGAAACTCATTTCGGCCGCTTGTACCCGTGATCTTATCCTTTCGGTCATGACCCAAAGCTCATGGCCATAGGTGAGGATGGGAACGTAGATCGACCGGTAAATTGAGAGCTTTGCCTTCCGGCTCAGCTCCTTCTTCACCACAACGGATCGATACAACGTCCGCATTACTGAAGACGCCGCACCGATCCGCCTGTCGATCTCACGATCCACTCTTCCCCCACTCGTGAACAAGACTCCTAGGTACTTGAACTCCTCCACTTGGGGCAGGGTCTCCTCCCCAACTCGGAGATGGCACTCCACCCTTTTCCGGGCGAGAACCATGGACTCGGACTTGGAGGTGCTGATTCTCATTCCGGTCGCTTCACACTCGGCTGCGAACCGATCCAGTGAGAGCTGAAGATCCCGGCCAGATGAAGCCATCAGGACTACATCATCTGCAAAAAGCAGAGACCTAATCCCGTGGCCACCAAACCGGAACCCCTCAACGCCTTGACTGCGCCTAGAAATTCTGTCCATAAAAGTTATGAACAGAATCGGTGACAAAGGACAGCCTTGGCGGAGTCCAACCTTCACTGGAAATGTGTTCGACTTACTGCCGGCAATGCGGACCAAGCTCTGACACTGATCATACAGGGAGCGGACCGCCACAATCAGACAGTCCGATACCCCATAGTCTCTGAGCACTCCCCACAGGACTTCCCGTGATGGGGGACATGAACGCCAAGTTAGGAGGAAACAACAACGGCTATGGATTGAACATGGGAAGACAGGGACTAGGAACCATAACGAAAACGGAGAAAGATTTGCAGCAGCTCTTTCAGACAACAGCTTGGTCGTTGGTCAGACAATTTTCCAACACATGAATGTCCAATAAAGCAACCTGGGTGTCAGCTGACCGTGTAACACCAAACCAGATCCACCACATCTGCATTAGCCTAAAGTTTAGACGCTCATTGCTGGATGTCAGAGTGAAAAGGGGAGCTGACGCTGGATCCGACCATCACCTAGTTGCAGCAAACATCCGGCTGAAATTAAAACACAAAACTCAGAGAAGGAAGAGTCAAATTCAACATACAGCAATTTCAAGACATAGGCACATCAGGACTGTACAAAGTCACATTACACACCGGTTCCAAGCACTACAAGAAACTCCTACATCAGTGGAGGATCAATGGAATCGTCTGAAAACAATTTGGGAAGAAACTTGTCAAGAAGTGGTTGGGAGAAGAAAGGGTAATAACAAATCGTGGCTTTCCATGGAAACGTTCTAGAAAGTAGGTGAGAGACGGGGGGAAAGGAGGCACTAAATAGAAGCAAAACCGGAGCAACAAAGACCACAGCACAGAAAGAATATGAAGCAGTAAACAAACAAGTGCAAAAAGAACATGAAGCAACAAACAAACAAGTGCAGAAAAGTGTCGGAAACGACACAAATAAGTTCATTGAGGATTAAATAGACTCCCTTTTTAGACCAGTTGATCTGCCGTTTCTTTTCTTTTTCTTCTATGTCCCACTCTCCCGTGTGGAGGGGGTCCGGTCCGATCCGGTGGCCATGTACTGCTCGCCTGTGTATCGGCTGGGGACATCTCTGCGCTGCTGGTCCGCCTACGCTTGGGATGGTTTCCTGCTGGCTCCGCTGTGAACGGGACTCTCGCTGCTGTGTCTTGGATCCTCTTTGGACTGGACTTTCACAGTATCATGTTAGATCCGCTCGACATCCATTGCTTTCCTCCTCTCTAAGGTTCTCATAGTCATTATTGTCACCAATGTCCCACTGGGTGTGAGTTTTCCTTGCCCTTATGTGGGCCTACCGAGGATGTCGTGGTGGTTTGTGCAGCCCTTTGAGACACTAGTGATTTAGGGCTATATAAGTAAACATTGATTGATTGATTGATTGATTGATTTGGCACAACAGGCAGAGGAGGCAGCAGGGAAAAACTATCTCAAAGAACTTTGCAAAACTAAAAAAATTGAGAGCTTTGCCTTCCGGCTCAGCTCCTTCTTCACCACAACGGATCGGTACAACGTCCGCATTACTGAATACGCCGCACCGATCCGCCTGTCGATCTCACGATCCACTCTTCCCTCACTCGTGAACAAGACTCCTAGGTACTTGAACTCCTCCACTTGGGGCAGGGTCTCCTCCCCAACCCGGAGATGGCACTCCACCCTTTTCCAGGCGAGAACCATGGACTCGGACTTGGAAGTGCTGATTCTCATTCCGGTCGCTTCACACTCTGCTGCGAACCGATCCAGCGAGAGCTGAAGATCCCGGTCAGATGAAGCCATCAGGACCACATCATCTGCAAAAAGCAGAGACCTAATCCTGCGGTTACCAAACCGGAACCCCTCAACGCCTTGACTGCGCCTAGAAATTCTGTCCATAAAAGTTATGAACAGAATCGGTGACAAAGGACAGCCTTGGCGGAGTCCAACCCTCACTGGAAATGTGTTCGACTTACTGCCGGCAATGCGGACCAAGCTCTGGCACTGATCGTACAGGGAGTGGACCGCCACAATAAGACAGTCCGATACCCCATACTCTCTGAGCACTCCCCACAGGACTTCCCGAGGGACACGGTCAAATGCCTTCACCAAGTCCACAAAGCACATGTAGACTGGTTGGGCAAACTCCCCTGCACCCTCAAGAACCCTGCCGAGAGTATAGAGCTGGTCCACAGTTCCACGACCAGGACGAAAACCACACTGTTCCTCCTGAATCCGAGGTTCGACTATCCGGCGTAGCCTCCTCTCCAGTACAGCTGAATAAACCTTACCGGGAAGGCTGAGGAGTGTGATCCCACCATAGTTGGAACACACCCTCCGGTCCCCCTTCTTAAAGAGAGGAACCACCACCCCGGTCTGCCTATCCAGAGGTACCGCCCCCGATGTCCACGCGATGCTGCAAAGTCTTGTCAACCAAGACAGCCCCACAGCATCCAGAGCCTTAAGGAACTCCGGGCGGATTAAAGCTGATTAATCAATCAATCAATGTTTATTTATATAGCCCCAAATCACAAATGTCTCAAAGGACTGCACAAATCATTACGACTACAACATCCTCGGAAGAACCCACAAAAGGGCAAGGAAAACTCACACCCAGTGGGCAGGGAGAATTCACATTCAGTGGGACGCCAGTGACAATGCTGACTATGAGAAACCTTGGAGAGGACCTCAGATGTGGGCAACCCCCCCCCCCCTCTAGGGGACCGAAAGCAATGGATGTCGAGCGGGTCTAACATGATACTGTGAAAGTTCAATCCATAGTGGCTCCAAGACAGCAGTGAGAGTCCCGTCCACAGGAAACCATCTCAAGCGGATCAGCAGCGTAGAGATGTCCCCAACCGATACAGGCGAGCGGTCCATCCTGGGTCCCGACGAGCGGTCCATCCTGGGTCTCGACTCTGGACAGTCAGTACTTCATCCATGGTCATCGGACCGGACCCCCTCCACAAGGGAGGGGGGGACATAGGAGAAAGAAAAGAAGCGGCAGATCAACTGGTCTAAAAAGGAGGTCTATTTAAAGGCTAGAGTATACAGATGAGTTTTAACCTTATCAAGAACACCTACTGAAGGATGCAGTGTCGTGCTCGAGCCCTTGGAGGTCAAGACTGAGGTGCTCTCGTTCTTCTTGTTCATCCTTGGTATAGACTGGACCATGTATAGACTGGACCATGACAAAACTAGCAAGAACCGAACCGGTGTACAGTGGAGCCTGACCGAACAGTTGGAAGACCTGGATTTGGCTGATGATTTAGCACTCCTAGCACAGACACACACCAACATCCATCCATTTTCTACCGCTTGTCCCGTATGGGGTCGCGGGCAGTGCTGGAACCTATCTCAACTGCATTCGGGCGGAAGACGGTGTACACCCTGGACAAGTCGCCACCTCATCACAGGGCCAACACAGATACAGTGGGGCGAAAAAGTATTTAGTCAGCCAGCGATTGTGCAAGTTCTCCCACTTCAAATGATGACCGAGGTCTGTCATTTTCATCATAGGTACACTTCAACTGTGAGAGACGGACTGGGAACAAAAAAAAATCCAGGAATTCACATTGTAGGAATTTTAAAGAATTTATTTGTAAATTATGGTGGAAAATAAGTATTTGGTCAATGACAAAATTTCAAGTCAATACTTTGTAATATAACCTTTGTTGGCAATAACAGAGGTCAAAGGATTACTATAGGTCTTTACCAGGTTTGAACACACAGTAGCTGGTATTTTGGCCCATTCCTCCAAGCAGATCTTCTCCAGAGCAGTGATGTTTTGGGGCTGTCACCGAGCAACACAGACTTTCAACTCCCTCCACAGATTTTCTATGGGGTTGAGGTCTGGAGACTGGCTTGGCCACTCCAGGACTCTCAAATGCTTCTTACGCCCGGGCGGTGTGTTTGGGATCATTGTCATGCTGGAAGACCCGGCCACGTTTCATCTTCAAAGCTCTCACTGATGGAAGGAGGTTTTGGCTCCAAATCTCACAATACATGGCCCTATTCATTATTTCCTTAACACGGATCAGTCGTCCTGTCCCCTTAGCAGAAAAACAGCCCCAAAGCATGATGTTTCCACCCCCATGCTTCACAGTAGGTATGGTGTTCTTGGGATGCAACTCAGTATTCTTCTTCCTCCAAACACGACAAGTTGAGTTTATACCAAAAAGTTCTATTTTGGTTTCATCTGACCACATGACATTCTCCCAATCCTCTGCTGTATCATCCATGTGCTCTCTGGCAAACTTCAGACGGGCCTGGACATGCACTGGCTTAAGCAGGGGGACACGTCTGGCACTGCAGGATTTGATTCGCTGTCAGCGTAGTGTGTTAGTGATGGTAACCTTTGTTACTTTGGTCCCAGCTCTCTGCAGGTCATTCACCAGGTCCCCCTGTGTGGTTGGGGGATTTTTGCTCACCGTTCTCATGATCATTTTGAACCCACGGGATGAGATCTTGCATGGAGCCCCAGATCGAGGGAGATTATTAGTGGTCTTGTATGTCTTCCATTTTCTGATAATTGCTCCCACAGTTGATTTTTGCACACCAAGCTGCTTGCCTATTGTAGATTCACTCTTCCCAGTCTGGTGCAGGTCTACAATTCTTTTCCTGGTGTTCTTCGACAGCTCTTTGGTCGTAGTGGAGTTTGGAGTCTGACTGTTTGAGGCTGTGGACAGGTGTCTTTTATACAGATAACGAGTTCAAACAGGTGCCATTAATACAGGTAACGAGTGGAGGACAGAAAAGCTTCTTAAAGAAGAAGTTACAGGTCTGTGAGAGCCAGAGATCTTCCTTGTTTGAAGTGACCAAATACTTATTTTCCACCATAATTTACAAATAAATTCTTTAAAGGTCCTACAATGTGAATTCCTGGATTTTTTGTTCCCATTCTGTCTCTCCCAGTTGAAGTGTACCTATGATGAAAATGACAGACCTCGGTCATCATTTTAAGTGGGAGAACTTGCACAATCGCTGGCTGACTAAATACTTTTTGGCCCCACTGTAGACAACATTCACACACTAGGGACCATTTAGTGTTGCCAATCAACCTATCCCCAGGTGCATGTCTTTGCAGGTGGGAGGGGCCTATCCCCAAGTGCATGTCTTTGCAGGTGGGAGGGGCCTATCCCCAAGTGCATGTCTTTGCAAGTGGGAGGGGCCTATCCCCAAGTGCATGTCTTTGCAGGTGGGAGGGGCCTATCCCCAAGTGCATGTCTTTGCAGGTGGGAGGGGCCTATCCCCAAGTGCATGTCTTTGCAGGTGGGAGGGGCCTATCCCCAAGTGCATGTCTTTGCAGGTGGGAGGGGCCTATCCCCAAGTGCATGTCTTTGCAGGTGGGAGGGGCCTATCCCCAAGTGCATGTCTTTGCAGGTGGGAGGGGCCTATCCCCAAGTGCATGTCTTTGCAGGTGGGAGGGGCCTATCCCCAGGTGCATTCTTTGCAGGTGGGAGGAAGCCGGAGTTCCCGGAGGGAACCCACGCAGTCACAGGGAGAACATGGAAATCATAATGATGATGTAGATGATATAAATCCTAATGATGATGTAGATGATACAAATCATTTAGTTTGGAGTTTTGATATCACAGTTTTGATGCATGGTGCGATTAGTACTTCCAGTATCTACTAGCAGCAGCGCTAACAGTGTTAGCATGCAGGCAGACCAGGGCCCTAGGGTAGGCTCCAGCCCAGCTAACATAAAGGATGTGTGCTGTTGTCAGAGGGCCAGTGGGACTTGTCCAACTACCACCTGATGGACCTGGGGCGTCCTCACCACTCCATCCGCTGCATGGCGGTGGTGCACGACAAGGTGTGGTGCGGCTACAAGAACAAGATCCACGTCATCCAGCCCAGGAGCATGCAGATCGAGGTCAGTCTTCTTCTTCTCCGCCTCCTCCTCACCTGCTCCTCCTCACCCGCTCCTCGCCAACAGAAGTCCTTCGACGCCCACCCACGCCGTGAGAGTCAGGTGCGGCAGCTGGCCTGGATCGGTGACGGCGTGTGGGTGTCCATCCGCCTGGACTCCACCCTGCGCCTCTACCACGCCCACACCCACCAGCACCTGCAGGACGTGGACATCGAGCCCTACGTCAGCAAGATGCTGGGTGAGACCCTCCATCCTCACCCTCTCTCACACCCACCTGTGATTGTGACACCTCCCTCTTCACCCTCTCTCACGCCCACCTGTGATCGTGACACCTCCTTCTTCACCCTCTCTCACGCCCACCTGTGATCGTGACACCTCCCTCCTCACCCTCTCTCACACCCACCTGTGATCGTGACACCTCCTTCTTCACCCTCTCTCACACCCACCTGTGATCGTGACACCTCCCTCCTCACCCTCTCTCACACCCACCTGTGATCGTGACACCTCCCTCCTCACCCTCTCTCACACCCACCTGTGATCGTGACACCTCCTTCTTCACCCTCTCTCACACCCACCTGTGATCGTGACACCTCCCTCCTCACCCTCTCTCACACCCACCTGTGATCGTGACACCTCCCTCCTCACCCTCTCTCACACCCACCTGTGATCGTGACACCTCCCTCCTCACCCTGTCTCACACCCACCTGTGATCGTGACACCTCCTTCTTCACCCTCTCTCACACCCACCTGTGATCGTGACACCTCCCTCCTCACCCTCTCTCACACCCACCTGTGATTGTGACACCTCCCTCCTCACCCTCTCTCACACCCACCTGTGATCGTGACACCTCCCTCTTCACCCTCTCTCACGCCCACCTGTGATCGTGACACCTCCCTCTTCACCCTCTCTCACGCCCACCTGTGATCGTGACACCTCCCTCCTCACCCTGTCTCACACCCACCTGTGATCGTGACACCTCCTTCTTCACCCTGTCTCACACCCACCTGTGATCGTGACACCTCCTTCTTCACCCTCTCTCACACCCACCTGTGATCGTGACACCTCCCTCCTCACCCTCTCTCACACCCACCTGTGATCGTGACACCTCCCTCCTCACCCTCTCTCACACCCACCTGTGATCGTGACACCTCCCTCCTCACACTCTCTCACACCCACCTGTGATCGTGACACCTCCCTCCTCACCCTGTCTCACACCCACCTGTGATCGTGACACCTCCTTCTTCACCCTGTCTCACACCCACCTGTGATCGTGACACCTCCTTCTTCACCCTCTCTCACACCCACCTGTGATCGTGACACCTCCCTCCTCACCCTCTCTCACACCCACCTGTGATCGTGACACCTCCCTCCTCACCCTCTCTCACACCCACCTGTGATCGTGACACCTCCCTCCTCACCCTCTCTCACACCCACCTGTGATCGTGACACCTCCCTCCTCACCCTCTCTCACACCCACCTGTGATCGTGACACCTCCCTCCTCACCCTCTCTCACACCCACCTGTGATCGTGACACCTCCCTCCTCACCCTCTCTCACACCCACCTGTGATCGTGACACCTCCCTCCTCACACTCTCTCACACCCACCTGTGATGGTGACACCTCCCTCCTCACCCTCTCTCACACCCACCTGTGATGGTGACACCTCCCTCCTCACCCTCTCTCACACCCACCTGTGATTGTGACACCTCCCTCCTCACCCTCTCTCACACCCACCTGTGATTGTGACACCTCCATCCTCACCCTCTCTCACACCCACCTGTGATCGTGACACCTCCATCCTCACCCTCTCTCACACCCACCTGTGATCGTGACACCTCCATCCTCACCCTCTCTCACACCCACCTGTGATTGTGACACCTCCCTCCTCACCCTCTCTCACACCCACCTGTGATTGTGACACCTCCCTCTCTCACACCCACCTGTGATCGTGACACCTCCCTCCTCACCCTCTCTCACACCCACCTGTGATCGTGACACCTCCATCCTCACCCTCTCTCACGCCCACCTGTGATCGTGACACCTCCCTCCTCACCCTCTCTCACACCCACCTGTGATCGTGACACCTCCCTCCTCACCCTCTCTCACACCCACCTGTGATCGTGACACCTCCATCCTCACCCTCTCTCACGCCCACCTGTGATCGTGACACCTCCCTCCTCACCCTCTCTCACACCCACCTGTGATGGTGACACCTCCCTCCTCACCCTCTCTCACACCCACCTGTGATCGTGACACCTCCCTCCTCACCCTCTCTCACACCCACCTGTGATCGTGACACCTCCCTCCTCACCCTCTCTCACACCCACCTGTGATCGTGACACCTCCATCCTCACCCTCTCTCACACCCACCTGTGATCGTGACACCTCCCTCCTCACCCTCTCTCACACCCACCTGTGATCGTGACACCTCCATCCTCACCCTCTCTCACACCCACCTGTGATCGTGACACCTCCATCCTCACCCTCTCTCACACCCACCTGTGATCGTGACACCTCCCTCCTCACCCTCTCTCACACCCACCTGTGATCGTGACACCTCCATCCTCACCCTCTCTCACACCCACCTGTGATCGTGACACCTCCCTCCTCACCCTCTCTCACACCCACCTGTGATCGTGACACCTCCCTCCTCACCCTCTCTCACACCCACCTGTGATCGTGACACCTCCATCCTCACCCTCTCTCACACCCACCTGTGATCGTGACACCTCCCTCCTCACCCTCTCTCACACCCACCTGTGATCGTGACACCTCCATCCTCACCCTCTCTCACACCCACCTGTGATCGTGACACCTCCATCCTCACCCTCTCTCACACCCACCTGTGATCGTGACACCTCCCTCTCTCACACCCACCTGTGATCGTGACACCTCCCTCCTCACCCTCTCTCACACCCACCTGTGATTGTGACACCTCCCTCCTCACCCTCTCTCACACCCACCTGTGATCGTGACACCTCCATCCTCACCCTCTCTCACACCCACCTGTGATTGTGACACCTCCCTCCTCACCCTCTCTCACACCCACCTGTGATTGTGACACCTCCCTCCTCACCCTCTCTCACACCCACCTGTGATCGTGACACCTCCATCCTCACCCTCTCTCACACCCACCTGTGATTGTGACACCTCCCTCCTCACCCTCTCTCACACCCACCTGTGATTGTGACACCTCCCTCCTCACCCTCTCTCACACCCACCTGTGATTGTGACACCTCCCTCTCTCACACCCACCTGTGATCGTGACACCTCCCTCCTCACCCTCTCTCACACCCACCTGTGATTGTGACACCTCCCTCCTCACCCTCTCTCACACCCACCTGTGATCGTGACACCTCCTTCCTCACCCTCTCTCACACCCACCTGTGATCGTGACACCTCCTTCTTCACCCTCTCACACGCCCACCTGTGATCGTGACACCTCCCTCCTCACCCTCTCTCACACCCACCTGTGATTGTGACACCTCCCTCCTCACCCTCTCTCACACCCACCTGTGATCGTGACACCTCCCTCCTCACCCTCTCTCACACCCACCTGTGATCGTGACACCTCCCTCCTCACCCTCTCTCACGCCCACCTGTGATCGTGACACCTCCTTCTTCACCCTCTCACACGCCCACCTGTGATCGTGACACCTCCCTCCTCACCCTCTCTCACACCCACCTGTGATCGTGACACCTCCCTCCTCACCCTGTCTCACACCCACCTGTGATCGTGACACCTCCCTCCTCACCCTCTCTCACACCCACCTGTGATCGTGACACCTCCTTCTTCACCCTCTCTCACACCCACCTGTGATGGTGACACCTCCCTCCTCACCCTCTCTCACACCCACCTGTGATGGTGACACCTCCCTCCTCACCCTCTCTCACACCCACCTGTGATCGTGACACCTCCTTCTTCACCCTCTCTCACACCCACCTGTGATCGTGACACCTCCCTCCTCACCCTCTCTCACACCCACCTGTGATGGTGACACCTCCCTCCTCACCCTCTCTCACACCCACCTGTGATCGTGACACCTCCCTCCTCACCCTGTCTCACACCCACCTGTGATCGTGACACCTCCCTCCTCACCCTGTCTCACACCCACCTGTGATCGTGACACCTCCTTCTTCACCCTCTCTCACACCCACCTGTGATCGTGACACCTCCCTCCTCACCCTGTCTCACACCCACCTGTGATCGTGACACCTCCTTCTTCACCCTTTCTCACACCCACCTGTGATGGTGACACCTCCCTCCTCACCCTCTCTCACACCCACCTGTGATGGTGACACCTCCTTCTTCACCCTCTCTCACACCCACCTGTGATGGTGACACCTCCCTCCTCACCCTCTCTCACACCCACCTGTGATGGTGACACCTCCTTCTTCACCCTCTCTCACACCCACCTGTGATGGTGACACCTCCCTCCTCACCCTCTCTCACACCCACCTGTGATCGTGACACCTCCTTCTTCACCCTCTCTCACACCCACCTGTGATCGTGACACCTCCCTCCTCACCCTGTCTCACACCCACCTGTGATCGTGACACCTCCTTCTTCACCCTCTCTCACACCCACCTGTGATGGTGACACCTCCCTCCTCACCCTCTCTCACACCCACCTGTGATGGTGACACCTCCCTCCTCACCCTCTCTCACACCCACCTGTGATGGTGACACCTCCCTCCTCACCCTCTCTCACACCCACCTGTGATCGTGACACCTCCTTCTTCACCCTCTCTCACACCCACCTGTGATGGTGACACCTCCCTCCTCACCCTCTCTCACACCCACCTGTGATGGTGACACCTCCCTCCTCACCCTCTCTCACACCCACCTGTGATCGTGACACCTCCTTCTTCACCCTTTCTCACACCCACCTGTGATGGTGACACCTCCCTCCTCACCCTCTCTCACACCCACCTGTGATGGTGACACCTCCTTCTTCACCCTCTCTCACACCCACCTGTGATGGTGACACCTCCCTCCTCACCCTCTCTCACACCCACCTGTGATGGTGACACCTCCTTCTTCACCCTCTCTCACACCCACCTGTGATGGTGACACCTCCCTCCTCACCCTCTCTCACACCCACCTGTGATCGTGACACCTCCTTCTTCACCCTCTCTCACACCCACCTGTGATCGTGACACCTCCCTCCTCACCCTGTCTCACACCCACCTGTGATCGTGACACCTCCTTCTTCACCCTCTCTCACACCCACCTGTGATGGTGACACCTCCCTCCTCACCCTCTCTCACACCCACCTGTGATGGTGACACCTCCCTCCTCACCCTCTCTCACACCCACCTGTGATGGTGACACCTCCCTCCTCACCCTCTCTCACACCCACCTGTGATCGTGACACCTCCTTCTTCACCCTCTCTCACACCCACCTGTGATGGTGACACCTCCCTCCTCACCCTCTCTCACACCCACCTGTGATGGTGACACCTCCCTCCTCACCCTCTCTCACACCCACCTGTGATGGTGACACCTCCTTCTTCACCCTCTCTCACACCCACCTGTGATCGTGACACCTCCCTCCTCACCCTGTCTCACACCCACCTGTGATCGTGACACCTCCTTCTTCACCCTCTCTCACACCCACCTGTGATGGTGACACCTCCCTCCTCACCCTCTCTCACACCCACCTGTGATGGTGACACCTCCCTCCTCACCCTCTCTCACACCCACCTGTGATGGTGACACCTCCCTCCTCACCCTCTCTCACACCCACCTGTGATCGTGACACCTCCTTCTTCACCCTCTCTCACACCCACCTGTGATCGTGACACCTCCCTCCTCACCCTCTCTCACACCCACCTGTGATGGTGACACCTCCCTCCTCACCCTCTCTCACACCCACCTGTGATCGTGACACCTCCTTCTTCACCCTCTCTCACACCCACCTGTGATCGTGACACCTCCCTCCTCACCCTGTCTCACACCCACCTGTGATCGTGACACCTCCTTCTTCACCCTCTCTCACACCCACCTGTGATGGTGACACCTCCCTCCTCACCCTCTCTCACACCCACCTGTGATGGTGACACCTCCTTCTTCACCCTCTCTCACACCCACCTGTGATGGTGACACCTCCCTCCTCACCCTCTCTCACACCCACCTGTGATGGTGACACCTCCTTCTTCACCCTCTCTCACACCCACCTGTGATGGTGACACCTCCCTCCTCACCCTCTCTCACACCCACCTGTGATCGTGACACCTCCTTCTTCACCCTCTCTCACACCCACCTGTGATCGTGACACCTCCCTCCTCACCCTGTCTCACACCCACCTGTGATCGTGACACCTCCTTCTTCATCCTCTCTCACACCCACCTGTGATGGTGACACCTCCCTCCTCACCCTCTCTCACACCCACCTGTGATGGTGACACCTCCTTCTTCACCCTCTCTCACACCCACCTGTGATGGTGACACCTCCCTCCTCACCTTCTCTCACACCCACCTGTGATGGTGACACCTCCTTCTTCACCCTCTCTCACACCCACCTGTGATGGTGACACCTCCCTCCTCACCCTCTCTCACACCCACCTGTGATGGTGACACCTCCCTCCTCACCCTCTCTCACACCCACCTGTGATGGTGACACCTCCTTCTTCACCCTCTCTCACACCCACCTGTGATGGTGACACCTCCCTCCTCACCCTCTCTCACACCCACCTGTGATGGTGACACCTCCCTCCTCACCCTCTCTCACACCCACCTGTGATCGTGACACCTCCCTCCTCACCCTGTCTCACACCCACCTGTGATCGTGACACCTCCTTCTTCACCCTCTCTCACACCCACCTGTGATCGTGACACCTCCCTCCTCACCCTCTCTCACACCCACCTGTGATGGTGACACCTCCCTCCTCACCCTCTCTCACACCCACCTGTGATGGTGACACCTCCCTCCTCACCCTCTCTCACACCCACCTGTGATCGTGACACCTCCTTCTTCACCCTCTCTCACACCCACCTGTGATCGTGACACCTCCCTCCTCACCCTCTCTCACGCCCACCTGTGATGGTGACACCTCCTTCTTCACCCTCTCTCACACCCACCTGTGATCGTGACACCTCCCTCCTCAACCTGTCTCACACCCACCTGTGATCGTGACACCTCCTTCTTCACCCTCTCTCACACCCACCTGTGATCGTGACACCTCCCTCCTCACCCTCGCTCACGCCCACCTGTGATCACCAGGTACTGGCAAGCTGGGCTTCTCCTTCGTGCGGATCACGGCTCTTCTCATTGGAGGAAACCGCCTGTGGGTGGGGACTGGCAATGGTGTCATCATCTCCATCCCTCTGACTGAGAGTGAGTCGCTTTCTCTTCATTCCAAACACTTCTTCCTCACTTTCTACAACACATACCCTATTTCACTGCTATATAGGCCACACCCACTTTCTACAACACATACCCTATTTCACCGCTATATAGGCCACACCCACTTTCTACAACACATACCCTATTTCACCACTATATAGGCTACACCCACTTTCTACAACACATACCCTATTTCACCGCTATATAGGCCACACCCACTTTCTACAACACATACCCTATTTCACTGCTATATAGGCCACACCCACTTTCTACAACACATACCCTATTTCACCACTATATAGGCCACACCCACTTTCTACAACACATACCCTATTTCACCGCTATATAGGCCACACCCACTTTCTACAACACATACCCTATTTCACTGCTATATAGGCCACACCCACTTTCTACAACACATACCCTATTTCGCCATTATATAGGCCACACCCACTTTCTACAACACATACCCTATTTCACTGCTATATAGGCCACACCCACTTTCAACAACACATACCCTATTTCACTGCTAAATAGCCCACACCCACTTTCTACAACACATACCCTATTTCACCACTATATAGGCCACACCCACTTTCTACAACACATACCCTATTTCACCGCTATATAGGCCACACCCACTTTCTACAACACATACCCTATTTCACTGCTATATAGGCCACACCCACTTTCTACAACACATACCCTAGTTCACTGCTATATAGCCCACACCCACTTTCTACAGCACATACCCTATTTCACTGCTATATAGGCCACACCCACTTTCTACAACACATACCCTATTTCACTGCTATATAGCCCACACCCACTTTCTACAACACATACCCTATTTCACTGCTATATAGGCCACACCCACTTTCTACAACACATACCCTATTTCACTGCTATATAGGCCACACCCACTTTCTACAACACATACCCTATTTCACCGCTATATAGCCCACACCCACTTTCTACAGCACATACCCTATTTCACTGCTATATAGGCCACACCCACTTTCTACAACACATACCCTATTTCACTGCTATATAGGCCACACCCACTTTCTACAACACATACCCTATTTCACCGCTATATAGGCCACACCCACTTTCTACAACACATACCCTATTTCACTGCTATATAGGCCACACCCACTTTCAACAACACATACCCTATTTCACCACTATATAGGCCACACCCACTTTCAACAACACATACCCTATTTCACTGCTATATAGGCCACACCCACTTTCAACAACACATACCCTATTCACCGCTGTATAGGCCACACCCACTTTCTACAAAATATACCCTATTTCACAGCTATATAGGCCACACCCACTCTCTACAACACATACCTTATTTCACCGCTAGATAGGCCACACCCACTTTCAACAACACATATCCTATTTCACCGCTATATAGGCCACACCCACATTCTACAAAACATACCCTATTCACCGCTGTATAGGCCACACCCACTTTCAACAACACATACACTATTTCACTGCTAAATAGGCCACACCCACTTTCAACAACACATACCCTATTTCACTGCTATATAGGCCACACCCACTACATTTTAGAAAAAATAATATTGTGGGCACTGTGTTTAATGATGTACAAGCTGGACAATTGGTTTAATGACGATGTACATGGTGGGCACTGTGTTTAGTGATGATGTACATGTTGGGCACTTTGTTTAGTGATGATGTACATGGTGAAAACTGTTTAATGATGATGTACATGATGGACAATTTGTTTAATGATGACGCACATGGTTGACAATTGGTTTAGTGATGGTGTACATGGTGGGGACTCTGTTTAATGATGATGTACACAGTGGGCACTGTGTTTAGTGATGATGTACACGGATGACACTGTTTAATGATGATGTACACGGTGGACACTGTTTAGTTATGATGTACACGGTGGCACTGTGTTTAGTGATGATGTACACGGCGGAACTGTGTTTAGTGACGATGTACACGGTGGGCACTGTGTTTAGTGATGATATACACGGTGGGCACTGTGTTTAGTGATGATGTACACGGTGGGCACTGTGTTTAGTGATGATGTACACGATGGCACTGTGTTTAGTGATGATGTACACGGATGACACTGTTTAATGATTATGTACACAGTGGGCACTGTGTTTAGTGATTATGCACACGGTGGGCACTGTGTTTTGTGATGATGTACACGATGGCACTGTGTTTAGTGAGGATGTACATGGGTGACACTGTTTAATGATGATGTACACAGTGGGCACTGTTTAGTGATGATGTACACGGTGGGCACTGTGTTTAGTGATGATGTACACGGTGGGCACTGTGTTTAGTGATGATGTACACATTGGGCACTTAGTTTAGTGATGATGTACATGGTGAAAACTGTTTAATGATGATGTACATGATGGACAATTTGTTTAATGATGACGCACATGGTTGACAATTGGTTTAGTGATGGTGTACATGGTGGGGACTCAGTTTAATGATGATGTACACAGTGGGCACTGTGTTTAGTGATGATGTACACAGATGACACTGTTTAATGATGATGTACACGGTGGACACTGTTTAGTTATGATGTACACGGTGGCACTGTGTTTAGTGATGATGTACACGGCGGAACTGTGTTTAGTGACGATGTACACGGTGGGCACTGTGTTTAGTGATGATATACACGGTGGGCACTGTGTTTAGTGATGATGTACACGGTGGGCACTGTGTTTAGTGATGATGTACACGATGGCACTGTGTTTAGTGATGATGTACACGGATGACACTGTTTAATGATGATGTACACAGTGGGCACTGTGTTTAGTGATGATGTACACGATGGGCACTGTGTTTAGTGATGATGTACACGATGGCACTGTGTTTAGTGATGATGTACACGGATGACACTGTTTAATGATGATGTACACAGTGGGCACTGTGTTTAGTGATGATGTACACGATGGCACTGTGTTTGGTGATGATGTGCACGGATGACACTGTTTAATGATGATGTACATGGTGGACACTGTTTTGTTATGATGTACACGGTGGCACTGTGTTTAGTGATGATGTACACGGCGGAACTGTATTTAGTGACGATGTACACGGTGGGCACTGTGTTTAGTGATGATATACACGGCGGGCACTGTGTTTAGTGATGATGTACACGGTGGGCACTGTGTTTAGTGATGATGTACACGGTGGGCACTGTGTTTAGTGATGATGTACACGGTGGGCACTGTGTTTGGTGATGATGTACACGGTGGGCAGTGTTTAGTGATGATGTACACGGTGGACAACAGGTTTAGTGATGATGTACACTGTGGGCACTGTGTTTAGTGATGATGTACACGGTGGGCACTGTGTTTAGTGTTGATATACAGAGTGGGCACTGTGTTTAGTGATGATGTACACGGTGGACACTGTGTTTAGTGATGATGTACACTGTGGACAACTGGTTTAGTGATGATGTACACGGTGGACAACTGGTTTAGTGATGATGTACACGGTGGGCACTGTGTGTAGTGATGATGTACACGGTGGGCACTGTGTGTAGTGATGATGTACACGGTGGGCACTGTGTTTAGTGATGATGTACACGGTGGGCACTGTTTAGTGATGATGTACACGGTGGGCACTGTGTTTAGTGATGATGTACACGGTGGGCACTGTGTTTAATGATGATGTACACGGTGGGCACTGTGTGTAGTGATGATGTACACGGTGGGCACTGTGTTTAGTGATGATGTACACGGTGGGCACTGTGTTTAGTGATGATGTACACGGTGGGCACTGTGTTTAGTGTTGATATACAGAGTGGGCACTGTGTTTAGTGATGATGTACACGGTGGACACTGTGTTTAGTGATGATGTACACTGTGGACAACTGGTTTAGTGATGATGTACACGGTGGACAACTGGTTTAGTGATGATGTACACGGTGGGCACTGTGTGTAGTGATGATGTACACGGTGGGCACTGTGTGTAGTGATGATGTACACGGTGGGCACTGTGTTTAGTGATGATGTACACGGTGGGCACTGTTTAGTGATGATGTACACGGTGGGCACTGTGTTTAGTGATGATGTACACGGTGGGCACTGTTTAGTGATGATGTACACGGCGGGCACTGTGTTTAGTGATGATGTACACGGTGGGCACTGTGTTTAATGATGATGTACACGGTGGGCACTGTGTGTAGTGATGATGTACACGGTGGGCACTGTGTGTAGTGATGATGTACACGGTGGGCACTGTGTTTAGTGATGATGTACACGGTGGGCACTGTGTTTTGTGATGATGTACACGGCGGGCACTGTGTTTAGTGATGATGTACATGGTGGGCAAAATAAAGTAGGAAGAATCTAGTTGATGAGAAGAATAAAATGCTGTCCTCTGCTCTCATGTCAGCGGTGGTCTTACACCGAGGACAACTCCTGGGTCTGAGGGGTGAGTGGCAGACTTTCTTCCTCCTGCCAGCTTTTAATCAGCATCATCATCTCTTCTTTTTATTCTTTATCATCATGTGACTCATTATTATTATTATTTATGATCATGTGACTCATTGCTATTATTATTATTATTTATGATCATGTGACACATTATTATTATTATTTATGAACATGTGACACATTATTATTATTTATGATCATGTGACACATTATGATTTATGATCATGTGACTCATTGCTATTATTATTATTATTATGAACATGTGACACATTATTATTTATGATCATTTGACACATTGTTATTGTTATGTATGATCATGTGACACATTATTATTTTTTATGATCATGTGACACATTATTATTTATGATCATGTGACACATTAGTATTATTATTTATGATCATGGGACACATTATTATTATGTTTTATGATCATGTGACACATTATTATTATGTTTTATGATCATGTGACACATTATTATTTTTTATGATCATGTGACACATTATTTTTTATGATCATGTGACACATTATTTTTTATGATCATGTGACACATTATTATTTTTTATGATCATGTGACACATTATTATTTATGATCATGTGACACATTAGTATTATTATTTATGATCATGTGACACATTATTATTATGTTTTATGATCATGTGACACATTATTATTATGTTTTATGATCATGTGACACATTATTATTTTTTATGATCATGTGACACATTATTTTTTATGATCATGTGACACATTATTTTTTATGATCATGTGACACATTATTATTTTTTATGATCATGTGACACATTATTATTTTTTGTGATCATGTGACACATTATTATTTATGATCATGTGACACATTAGTATTATTATTTATGATCATGTGACACATTATTATGTTTTATGATCATGTGAAACATTATTTTTTATGATCATGTGACACATTATTTTTTATGATCATGTGACACATTATTATTATTTATGATCATGTGACACATTATTATTATTTATGATCATGTGACACAATATTATTATTTATGATCATGTGACACATTATTACTATATTTTATGATCATGTGACACATTATTATTATTTGTTATGGTCATGTGACACATGTGTTATGATCATGTGACACATTATTATTATTTATGATCATGTGACACATTATTATTATTTATGATAAACTGACAAATTATTATTATGTTTTATGATCATGTGACACATTATTTTTTATGATCATGTGACACATTGTTATTTATGATCATGTGACACATTATTACTATATTTTATGATCATGTGACACATTATTATTATTTGTTATGGTCATGTGACACATGTGTTATGATCATGTGACACATTATTATTATTTATGATCATGTGACACATTATTATTATTTATGATAAACTGACAAATTATTATTATGTTTTATGATCATGTGACACATTATTTTTTATGATCATGTGACACATTGTTATTTATGATCATGTGACACATTATTATTTTTTATGATCATGTGACACATTATTTTTTATAATCATGTGACACATTGTTATTATTTTTTATGATCATGGGACACATTATTATTTATGATCATGTGACACATTATGTTTTATGATCATGTGACACATTGTTATTATTATTAATGATCATGTGACACCTTGTTATTATTATTTATGATCATGTGACACATTATTATTTATGATCATGTGACACATTATGTTTTATGATCATGTGACACATTATTTTTTATAATCATGTGACACATTATTATTTTTTATGGTCATGTGACACATTGTTATTATTTATGATCATATGACACATTATGTTTTATGATCATGTGACACATTGTTATTATTATTGTTATTGATCATGTGACACCTTGTTATTATTATTTATGATCATGTGACACATTAATTATGATCATGTGACACATTGTTTTATGATCATGTGACACATTGTTATTATTATTATTAATGATCATGTGACACCTTGTTATTATTTTTTATGATCATGTGACACATTATGTTTTATGATCATGTGACACATTATTATGTTTTATGATCATGTGACACCTTGTTATTATTATTTATGATCATGTGACACATTATTACTCATATATTATTTGCTGTCTCACCTGAGTCAGGTGGGAGGGGCTTGCTGTGCTTCGCATGCTAGTATTCATCTTATGCTTCGGCGTGCTGGCGGCCATTTTGGCTCTAACCCGCCCCGCTGTGGTTTCAGCCAATAAGGTGTCGCCGACCTCGAGCGGGGGCGTGATCCACGTCTACGGCGACGACGGCTCGGAGAAGAGCGGCGGCAGCTTCATCCCGTACTGCTCCATGGCGCAGGCCCAGCTCTGTTTCCACGGACACCGCGACGCCGTCAAGTTCTTTGTCTCCGTCCCAGGTGAGTCCCTTCCATCACGGCAGCCATTTTGTGCCATTCCACTCCCTCGTCTTCTCTTCTAAATGTGTCACCTGGGAAACACAACAACATCTAAACTTCTAAATGTGTCACCTGGGAAACACAACAACATCTAAACTTCTAAATGTGTCACCTGGGAAACACAACTACACCTAAACTTCTAAATGTGTCACCTGGGAAACACAACAACATCTAAACTTCTAAATGTGTCACCTGGGAAACACAACAACATCTAAACTTCTAAATGTGTCACCTGGGAAACACAAAAACATCTAAACTTCTAAATGTGTCACCTGGGAAACACAACAACATCTAAACTTCTAAATGTGTCACCTGGGAAACACAACAACATCTAAACTTCTAAATGTGTCACCTTGGAAACACAACAACATCTAAACTTCTAAATGTGTCACCTGGGAAACACAACTACATCTAAACTTCTAAATGTGTCACCTGGGAAACACAACAACATCTAAACTTCTAAATGTGTCACCTGGGAAACACAACTACATCTAAACTTCTAAATGTGTCACCTGGGAAACACAACAACATCTAAACTTCTAAATGTGTCACCTGGGAAACACAAAAACATCTAAACTTCTAAATGTGTCACCTGGGAAACACAACAACATCTAAACTTCTAAATGTGTCACCTGGGAAACACAACAACATCTAAACTTCTAAATGTGTCACCTTGGAAACACAACAACATCTAAACTTCTAAATGTGTCACCTGGGAAACACAACTACATCTAAACTTCTAAATGTGTCACCTGGGAAACACAACAACATCTAAACTTCTAAATGTGTCACCTGGGAAACACAACTACATCTAAACTTCTAAATGTGTCACCTGGGAAACACAACAACATCTAAACTTCTAAATGTGTCACCTGGGAAACACAACAACATCTAAACTTCTAAATGTGTCACCTGGGAAACACAACAACATCTAAACTTCTAAATGTGTCACCTGGGAAACACAAAAACATCTAAACTTCTAAATGTGTCACCTGGGAAACACAACAACATCTAAACTTCTAAATGTGTCACCTGGGAAACACAACAACATCTAAACTTCTAAATGTGTCACCTTGGAAACACAACAACATCTAAACTTCTAAATGTGTCACCTGGGAAACACAACTACATCTAAACTTCTAAATGTGTCACCTGGGAAACACAGCAACATCTAAACTTCTAAATGTGTCACCTTGGAAACACAACAACATCTAAACTTCTAAATGTGTCACCTGGGAAACACAACAACATCTAAACTTCTAAATGTGTCACCTGGGAAACACAACAACATCCAAACTTCTAAATGTGTCACCTGGGAAACACAACAACATCTAAACTTCTAATTGTGTCACCTGGGAAACACAACAACATCTAAACTTCTAAATGTGTCACCTGGGAAACACAACAACTTCTAAATGTGTCACCTGGGAAACACAACAACATCTAAACTTCTAAATGTGTCACCTGGGAAACACAACAACATCTAAACTTCTAATTGTGTCACCTGGGAAAAACAACAACATCTAAACTTCTAAATGTGTCACCTGGGAAACACAACTACATCAAAACTTCTAAATGTGTCACCTGGGAAACACGACTAAATCTAAACTTCTAAATGTGTCACCTGGGAAACACAACAACATCTAAACTTCTAAATGTGTCACCTGGGAAACACAACAACATCTAAACTTCTAAATGTGTCACCTGGGAAACACAACTACATCAAAACTTCTAAATGTGTCACCTGGGAAACACAACAACATCTAAACTTCTAAATGTATCACCTGGGAAACAACTACATCCAAACTTCTAAATGTGTCACCTGGGAAACACAACAACATCTAAACTTCTAAATGTGTCACCTGGGAAACACAACAACATCTAAACTTCTGATTGTGTCACCTGGGAAACACAACAACATCTAAACTTCTAAATGTGTCACCTGGGAAACACAACAACATCTAAACTTCTAAATGTGTCACCTGGGAAACACAACAACATCTAGACTTCTAAATGTGTCACCTGGGAAACACAACAACATCTATGGGAAACACAACAACATCTAAACTTCTAAATGTGTCACCTGGGAAACACAACCACATCTAAACTTCTAAATGTGTCACCTGGGAAACACAACAACATCTAAACTTCTAATTGTGTCACCTGGGAAACACAACAACATCTAAACTTCTAAATGTGTCACCTGGGAAACACAACTACATCAAAACTTCTAAATGTGTCACCTGGGAAACACAACTAAATCTAAACTTCTAAATGTGTCACCTGGGAAACACAACAACATCTAAACTTCTAAATGTGTCACCTGGGAAACACAACAACATCTAAACTTCTAAATGTGTCACCTGGGAAACACAACTACATCAAAACTTCTAAATGTGTCACCTGGGAAACACAACTAAATCTAAACTTCTAAATGTGTCACCTGGGAAACACAACAACATCTAAACTTCTGATTGTGTCACCTGGGAAACACAACAACATCTAAACTTCTAAATGTGTCACCTGGGAAACACAACAACATCTAAACTTCTAAATGTGTCACCTGGGAAACACAACAACATCTAAACTTCTAAATGTGTCACCTGGGAAACACAACAACATCTAAACTTCTAATTGTGTCACCTGGGAAACACAACAACATCTAAACTTCTAAATGTGTCACCTGGGAAACACAACTACATCAAAACTTCTAAATGTGTCACCTGGGAAACACAACAACATCTAAACTTCTAAATGTGTCACCTGGGAAACACAACAACATCTAAACTTCTAAATGTGTCACCTGGGAAACACAACTACATCTAAACTTCTAAATGTGTCACCTGGGAAACACAACAACATCTAAACTTCTAAATGTGTCACCTTGGAAACACAACAACATCTAAAATTCTAAATGTGTCACCTTGGAAACACAACAACATCTAAAATTCTAAATGTGTCACCTTGGAAACACAACTACATCTAAACTTCTAAATGTGTCACCTGGGAAACACAACAACATCTAAACTTCTAAATGTGTCACCTTGGAAACACAACAACATCTAAAATTCTAAATGTGTCACCTTGGAAACACAACAACATCTAAAATTCTAAATGTGTCACCTTGGAAACACAACTACATCTAAACTTCTAAATGTGTCACCTGGGAAACACAACAACATCTAAACTTCTTAATGTGTCACCTGGGAAACACAACCACATCTAAACTTCTAAATGTGTCACCTGGGAAACACAACAACATCTAAACTTCTTAATGTGTCACCTGGGAAACACAACCACATCTAAACTTCTAAATGTGTCACCTGGGAAACACAACAACATCTAAAATTATAAATGTGTCACCTGGGAAACACAACAACATCTAAACTTCTAAATGTGTCACCTTGGAAACACAACAACATCTAAACTTCTAAATGTGTCACCTGGGAAACACAACAACATCTAAACTTCTGATTGTGTCACCTGGGAAACACAACAACATCTAAACTTCTAAATGTGTCACCTGGGAAACACAACTACATCTAAACTTCTAAATGTGTCACCTGGGAAACACAACTTAATCTAAACTTCTAAATGTGTCACCTGGGAAACACAACAACATCCAAACTTCTAAATGTGTCACCTGGGAAACACAACAACATCTAAACTTCTAAATGTGTCACCTGGGAAACACAACAACATCCAAACTTCTAAATGTGTCACCTTGGAAACACAACAACATCTAAACTTCTAAATGTGTCACCTGGGAAACACAACAACATCTAAACTTCTGATTGTGTCACCTGGGAAACACAACAACATCTAAACTTCTAAATGTGTCACCTGGGAAACACAACTACATCTAAACTTCTAAATGTGTCACCTGGGAAACACAACTTAATCTAAACTTCTAAATGTGTCACCTGGGAAACACAACAACATCCAAACTTCTAAATGTGTCACCTGGGAAACACAACAACATCTAAACTTCTAAATGTGTCACCTGGGAAACACAACAACATCCAAACTTCTAAATGTGTCACCTGGGAAACACAACTTAATCTAAACTTCTAAATGTGTCACCTGGGAAACACAACTTAATCTAAACTTCTAAATGTGTCACCTGGGAAACACAACAACATCTAAACTTCTAAATGTGTCACCTGGGAAACACAACAACATCCAAACTTCTAAATGTGTCACCTGGGAAACACAACTTAATCTAAACTTCTAAATGTGTCACCTGGGAAACACAACAACATCTAAACTTCTAAATGTGTCACCTGGGAAACACAACAACATCT
Organism: Nerophis ophidion; assembly: GCF_033978795.1. Lineage (NCBI taxonomy): Eukaryota > Metazoa > Chordata > Actinopteri > Syngnathiformes > Syngnathidae > Nerophis > Nerophis ophidion. The sequence goes on along the minus strand of NC_084633.1, from coordinate 38,547,430 downwards.
AAACTTCTAAATGTGTCACCTGGGAAACACAACTACATCTAAACTTCTAAGCAATGTTGGAGATATTACAAACAATGTTGGAGATCTTACAAACAATGTTGGAGATATTACAAACAATGTTGGAGATATTACAAACAATGTTGGAGATCTTACAAACAATGTTGGAGATCTTACAAACAATGTTGGAGATATTACAAACAATGTTGGAGATCTTACAAACAATGTTGGAGATATTACAAACAATGTTGGAGATATTACAAACAATGTTGGAGATATTACAAACAATGTTGGAGATCTTACAAACAATGTTGGAAATATTACAAACAATGTTGGAGATATTACAAACAATGTTGGAGATCTTACAAACAATGTTGGGGATCTTACAAACAATGTTGGAGATCTTACAAACAATGTTGGAGATCTTACAAACAATGTTGGAGATATTACAAACAATGTTGGAGATATTACAAACAATGTTGGAGATATTACAAACAATGTTGGAGATATTACAAACAATGTTGGAGATCTTACAAACAATGTTGGAGATCTTACAAACAATGTTGGAAATATTACAAACAATGTTGGAGATATTACAAACAATGTTGGAGATCTTACAAACAATGTTGGGGATCTTACAAACAATGTTGGAGATCTTACAAACAATGTTGGAGATCTTACAAACAATGTTGGAGATATTACAAACAATGTTGGAGATCTTACAAACAATGTTGGAGATATTACAAACAATGTTGGAGATATTACAAACAATGTTGGAGATATTACAAACAATGTTGGAGATATTACAAACAATGTTGGAGATATTACAAACAATGTTGGAGATATTACAAACAATGTTGGAGATATTACAAACAATGTTGGAGATCTTACAAACAATGTTGGAGATCTTACAAACAATGTTGGAGATATTACAAACAATGTTGGAGATATCACAAACAATGTTGGAGATCTTACAAACAATGTTGGAGATCTTACAAACAATGTTGGAGATCTTACAAACAATGTTGGAGATATTACAAACAATGTTGGAGATCTTACAAACAATGTTGGAAATATTACAAACAATGTTGGAGATATTACAAACAATGTTGGAGATATTCCAAGCTGCGTATGAAAGGTGGACTTCCAACCAATCATTTTAGTGCATGTAAACACGGTGTTAGTATTATTATTCTTATTAGACTCCGCCCACATAGTGAGTCATCTTTAAAGAACAGTGTGAGGTCACACAAAGTCCATCCATCCATCCATTTTCTACCGCTTATTCCCTTACGGGGTCGCGGGGGGCGCTGGCGCCTATCTCAATATTTGTATAAAGAAAATATTTGTTCTTGATTTATTTCATCCTCGTACAGGTGATGTATTCTTTGTTTTTCCTCAAGCTGCAGTGCTGACATCCAGCAGGGTGACTCAGTGACTCAGTGCTGACTTCCTCTAATTTCTGACAGGCAACGTCTTGGCCACCCTGAACGGCAGCGTGTTGGACAGTCCCTCTGAGGGTCAGACCTGCACCCAGGAGACCGAGGCACAGAGTCTGCACAACGTCCTGGTGCTGAGTGGCGGGGAAGGTTACATCGACTTCCGCATAGGTGAGGAACATCATTATTCTGTACTACTTTTACTTCCACTTACACATACTTTTATACACATGCACACACATATATATATATATATATATATATGTATATATATATATATATATATATATATATATATATATATATATATATATACGCATACATACATATACACACGTATATACACACATATATACTTAAACATATACACACATATATATTTATACATATACCCACATATGTATGTATACATATACTCACATATATACTTATAGATATACACAAATATATACTTATACATATACTCACATATATACTTAGACATATACACACATATATACTTATACATATACTCACATATATACTTAGACCTATACACACATATATATTTATACATATACCCACATATGTATGTATACATATACTCACATATATACTTATACATATACTCACATATATACTTATACATATACTCACATATATACTTATACATATACACACATGTATACTTATACATATACTCACATATATACTTAAACATATACACACATATATACTTATACATATACACACATATATATTTATACATATACTTACATATATACTTATACATATACACACATGTATACTTATACATATACTCACATATATACTTATACATATATACTTATACATATACTCACAAATATACTTATACATATACACACATATATACTTAAACATATACACAAATATATACTTATACCCACATATGTATGTATACATATACACACATATATATTTATACATATACTCACATATATACTTATACATATACACACATATATACTTATACTCACATATATACTTATACATATACTCACATATATACTTACACATATACACACATGTATACTTATACATATACTCACATATATACTTATACATATACACACATATATACTTATACATATACTCACATATATACTTATACATATACTCACATATATACTTACACATATACACACATGTATACTTAAACATATACTCACATGTATACATATACCCACATATATACTTATACATATACTCACATATATACTTATACATATACACACATGTATACTTAAACATATACTCACATATATACTTATACCCACATATGTATGTATACATATACACACATATATATTTATACATATATACTCACATATATAATTATACATATACACACATATATACTTATACATATACTCACATATATACTTATACATATACTCACATATATACTTATACATATACACACATGTATACTTACACATATACACACATGTATACTTATACATATACTCACATATATACTTATACATATACTCACATATATATTTATACATATATACTCACATATATAATTATACATATACACACATATATACTTATACATATACTCACATATATACTTATACATATACTCACATATATACTTATACATATACACACATGTATACTTACACATATACACACATGTATACTTATACATATACTCACATATATACTTATACATATACACACATATATACTTAAACATATACACACATATATATTTATACATATACTCACATATATACTTATACATATACACACATGTATACTTATACATATACTCATATATATACTTATACATATACTCACATATACACTTATACATATACACTTATACATGTACTCACATATACACACATATATACTTAAACATATACACATATACTTATACCCACATATGTATGTATACATATACACACATGTATACTTATACATATACTCACATGTATACTTATACATACACTCACATATATACTTATACATATACTCACATATATACTTATACATATACACACATGTATACTTATACATATACTCATATATTTTTATACATATACTCACATATATACTTATACTTATACATATACTCACATATATACTTATACATATACACACATGTATACTTATACATATACTCATATATTTTTATACATATACTCACATATATACTTATACTCACATATATACACACATATATACTTATACATATAAACACATGTATACTTATACATATACTCACATATATACTTATACATATACACACATATATACTTATACCCACATATATATTTATACATATACACACATATATACTTATACATATACTCACATATATACTTATACATATACTCACATATATACTTATACATATACACACATATATACTTATACCCACATATATATTTATACATATACACACATATATACTTATACATATACTCACATATATACTTATACATATACTCACATATATACTTATACATATACTCACATATATACTTATACATATACTCACATATATACGTATACATATACTCACATGTATACTTATACATATACTCACATTTATACATATACACACATATGTATTTAAACATATACACACATTTATACTTATACCCACATATGTATGTATACATATACACACATATATATTTATACATATACTCACATATATACTTATACATATACACACATATATACTTATACATATACTCACATATATACTTATACATATACTCACATATATACTTATACATATACACACATGTATACTTATACATATACTCACATTTATACATATACACACATATGTACTTAAACATATACACACATATGTATGTATACATATACACACATATATACTTATACATATACACACATATATACTTATACATATACTCACATATATACTTATACATATACTCACATATATACTTATACATATACACATGTATACTTATATATATATATATATATATATATGTATATATATATATATATATATATATATATATATATATATATATATATATATATACACACATGTATGCTTGTACATATACACACATACAGTATGTACTTACATACACACATATATACTTATACACAAATATATACTTATACATATACACTAATACAGGGGTCGGGAACCTTTTGGGTTGAGAGAGCCACACAAGCCAAATATTTTAAAATGTATTTCCGTGAGAGCCATAAAATGTTTTTTTAACACTAAATACAACTAAATGCGTGCATTTTTAAGAAAGACCAACATGTTCAGAGTATGATAAGTCTCTTATTCTTTTAAATAACATTGTTATTCTGAAAGATAACCAATAATAAATCAAATGCTTCTTACCATTAATGCGAACTATGGTGCTGCATTGTTTTGCTGATGTCTTTGTAGTCTTGATGCGCGGTCATTTTTAACACTGTGATTACCAGCGGAATTATTCATGACTTATCCTGTTAAAGAATGTCAGCTGAAATTTATCTGAGAGCCGGATGCAGTCTTCAAAAAGAGCCATAGGTTCCCTACCCCTGCACTAATATATACACAAGCACGTATATATACTTATACATATACACATATACATATGCACACATATACACTTTTTTATATACTTATACGTATACACATATACATATGCACACATATACACCTTTTTATATACTCTACATATACATATGCACACATATACACC
>NC_084633.1:38492269-38537269 GCF_033978795.1 Nerophis ophidion | reverse complement strand
AAGTATGAACTATGAATCAAGGGTCAACATTCAGTCATGTATGAACTATGAATCAGGTATGAACAGTCAATCAATTATGAACTATGAATCAAGTATGAACTCTGAATCAAGGGTTAACAGTCAAACAAGTATGAACTATGAATCAAGTATGAACTATGAATCAAGTATGATCCAAGAATCAAGTATGAATTATGAATCAAGTATGATCCAAGAATCAAGTATGAACTATGAATCAAGGGTCAACATTCAGTCAAGTATGAACTATGAATCAAGTATGAACAGTCAATCAAGTATGAACTAGGAATCAAGTATTAACAGTCAAGTATGATCGAAGAATCAAGGGCTGTCAATCAAGTATGAACTATGAATCAAGTATGAACTATGAATCAATTATGATCCAAAAATCAAGGGTTGTCAATCAAGTATGAACTATGAATCAAGTATGAACTATGAATCAATTATGATCCAAAAATCAAGGGTTGTCAATCAAGTATGAACTATGAATCAAGTATGAACTATGAATCAAGGGTCAACATTCAGTCAAATATGAACTATGAATCAAGTATGAAAAGTCAATCAACAATGAACTATGAAACAAGGGTTAACAGTCAATCAAGTATGAACTATGAATCAAGTATGAACTTTACATCAAGTATGAACTATTAATCAACTGTTAACAGTCAATCAAGTATGAACTATGAGTCAAGTATGAACTACAAGTCAGGTATGAACTACGAATCAAGTATGAACTATGAATCAAGTATAAACTATGAATCAAGAGTTAACAGTCAATCAAGTATGAACTATGAATCAAGAGTTGACAGTCAATCAAGTATGAACTATGAATCAGGTATGAACTTTAAATCAAGTATGAACTACAAATCAAGTATGAACTATGAATCAAGTATGAACTTTAAATCAAGTATGAACTACAGATAAAAAAATGAACTTCAAATCAATTATGAACTCCAAATCAAGTATGAACTATGAATCAAAATTTAACAGTCAATAAAGTATAAAATACAAATAAAGTATTAACTATTAATCAAGCATGAACTAAGAATCAAGGGTTAACAGTCAATCAAGTATGAAGTACAAATAAAGTATGAACTATGAATCAATTATGAACTACAAATAAAGTATGAACTATAAATCAAGTTTGAACAATAAATCAAATATCAACTATGAATCAAGGGTTAACTGTCAGTCAAGTATGAACTAAAAAAATCAAGTATGAACTATGAATAAAGTACAAACTAAGAATCAAGTATGATCTATGACTCAAGGGTTAACAGTCAGTCAAGTATGAACCATAAATTAAGTATAAACTATGAATCAAGTATGAACTATGAATCAAGGGCTAACAGTCAATCAAGTATGAACTATGACTGAAGTATGAATTACGAATCAAGTATGAACAGTCAATTAAGTATGAACTATGAATCAAGTATGAACCATGAATCAAGGGTTTACAGTCAATCAAGTATGAACCGTCAATCAAGTAGGAAGTAAAAATCAAGTATGAACTAAGAATCAAGTATGAAGTATGTATCAAATATGAAGTACAAATAAAACACAAACTAAGAATCAAGTGAGAACTAAAAATTGAGTATGAACTACGAATCAAGTATGAACCATGAAACAAGTATGAACTAAGAATCAAGTATGAACTATGTATCAAGTATGAACTACAAATAAAGTATGAACTATCATTCAAGTATGAACTATCATTCAAGTATGAACTTTAAATCAAGTATGAACTATGAATCAAGTATGAACTAAAAATCAAGTACGAACTAAGAATCAAGTATGAACTATGAATCTAGGTTTAACAGTCAATCAAGTATGAACTATGAATCACGGGTTAACAGTCAATCCAGTATGAACTATGAATCAAGTATGAACTATGATTTAAGTATGAATAAAGTATGAACTATGAATCAAGGGTTAAGAGTCAATCAAGTATGAACTATGAATGAAATATGAATTTTTAATCAAGTATAAACAGTCAATTAAGTATGAACTATGAATCAAGGGTTAACAGTCAATCAAGTATGAACTAATAATCAAGTTTGAACTATGAATTTAATAAGAACAGTCAATCAAGTAGGAACTACAACTCAAGTATGAACTATGAATCAAGGGTTAACAGTCAATCAAGTATAGGTAATACTTTATTTGTATTTTATACTTTATTGACTGTTAAATTTAGATTCATAGTTCATACTTGATTTGGAGTTCATAATTGATTTGAAGTTCATTTTTTTATTTATAGTTCATACTTGATTTAAAGTTCATACTTGATTCATAGTTCATACTTTATTAGTAGTTCATACTTGATTTAAAGTTCATACTTGATTCATAGTTTATACTTGATTGACTGTCAACTCTTGATTCATAGTTCATACTTGATTTAAAGTTAATACATTATTCGTAGTTCATACTTGATTCTTAGTTTGAACAATGAACCTAGTAAGAACAGTCAATCAAGTAGGAACTATAACTCAAGAATGAACTATGAATCAAGGGTTAACAGTCAATCAAGTATGAACTATGAGTCAAGGGTTAACAGTCAATCAAGTATGAACTCTGAATCAAGGCTTAACAGTCAATCAAGTATGAACTATGAATCAAGTATGAACTTTGAATCAAGTATGACCCATGAATCTAGGGTTAACAGTCAATCAAGTATGAACTATGGCCCTGTGAAAAGGTGGCGACTTGTCCAGGGTGTACGCCACCTTTCGCTCGATTGTAGCTGAGATAGGCACCAGCGACCCCAAAGGGAATAAGCGGTAGTAAATGGATGGATGGAAGTATGAACTATGAATCAAGGGTTAACAGTAAATCAAGTAAGAACTACGAAATCAAGTATGAACTATGAATGAAGGGTTTTCAATCAAGTATGAACTATGAATGAAGGGTTAACAGTCAATCAAGTATGAACAGTCAATCAAGTATGAACAGTCAATCAAGTATGAACTTTGAATCAAGTATGAACAGTCAATCAAGTATGAACTATGAATCAAGTATAAACAGTCAATCAAGTATGAACTATGAATCAAGTATGAACTTTACATCTATAATAAACTATGAAACAAGTATGAACTTTACATCAAGTATGAACTATGAATCAAATATGAACTTTACATCCATAATAAACTATGAATTAAGGGTTAACAGTCAATCAAGTATGACCTATAAATCAAGTATGAACAGTCAATCAAGTATGAACTATGAATCAAGTATAAACAGTCAATCAAGTATGAACTATGAATCAAGTATGAACTTTACATCTATAATAAACTATGAAACAAGTATGAACTTTACATCAAGTATGAACTATGAATCAAATATGAACTTTACATCCATAATAAACTATGAATTAAGGGTTAACAGTCAATCAAGTATGACCTATAAATCAAGTATGAACAGTCAATCAAGTATGAACTATGAATCAAGGGTTAACAGTCAAGTATGAACTATGAATCAAGGGTTAACAGTCAATCAAGTATGAACTATGAATTAAATATGAACTATGAAACAAGTATTAACTAAAAATGAACTTTACATCAAGTATGAACTATGAATCAAGGGTTAACAGTCAGTCAAGTATGAACTATGAATCAAGGCTTAACAGTCAAGTATGACCTATGAATCAAGTATGAACTACAAATAAGGTATGAACTATGAATCAAGTATGAACTACAAATAAAGTTTAAATGTTAAATCAAGTATGAACTATGAGTCAAGTGAACTGTGAATCAAGGGTTAATAGTCAATCAAGTATGAACTATGAATCACGCATGAACTACAAATAAAGTTTGAATGTTAAATCAAGTATGAACTATGAGTCAAGGGTTATCAGTCAAGTATGAACTATGAATCAAGTTTTAACTACGAATTAATTATGAACTACAAATAACTACAAGTATGAACTAGAGAAGAAATTATGAACTTTAAATCAAGTATGAACTATGGATCAAGAGTTAACAGTCAATCAAGTATGAACTATGAATCAAGGGTTAACAGTCAATCAAGTATGAACTATGAATCAAGGATTAACAGTCAATCAAGTAAGAACTATGAATTAAGGGTTAACAGTCAATCAAGTATTAACTATGAATGAAGGGTTAGTCAAGTATCAAGTATGAATCAAGTCTGAACTTCGAATCAAGTATGAATTATGAATAAGGTATGAACTATGAATCAAGTATAAAATAAGAATCATGTATGATGCAGTGGTTGAAGTTGAAGGCGGGAGCAGTGTCAAGAAAGAGTGATACAGTGGTTGAAGTTGAAGGCAGCAGCAGTGTAAAGAACGAGTGATGCAGTGGTTGTAGTTGAAGGCAGCAGCAGTGTAAAGAAAGAGTGATGCAGTGGTTGTAGTTGAAGGCAGCAGCAGTGTAAAGAAAGAGTGATACAGTGGTTGAAGGTGGCAGCTGTGTAAAGAAAGAGTGATGCAGTGGTTGAAGTTGAAGGCAGCAGCAGTGTAAAGAAAGAGTGATGCAGTGGTTGAAGTTGAAGGCAGCACTTGAAAGAAAGAGTGATGCAGTGGTTGAAGTTGAAGGCAGCACTTCAAAGAAAGAGTGATACAGTGGTTGAAGTTGAAGGCAGCAGCAGTGTAAAGAAAGAGTGATGCAGTGGTAGAAGTTGAAGGCAGCAGCAGTGTAAAGAAAGTGATGCAGTGGTTGAAGTTGAAGGCAGCACTTCAAAGAAAGAGTGATACAGTGGTTGAAGTTGAAGGCAGCAGCAGTGTAAAGAAAGAGTGATGCAGTGGTTGTAGTTGAAGGCAGCAGCAGTGTAAAGAAAGAGTGATGCAGTGGTTGTAGTTGAAGGCAGCAGCAGTGTAAAGAAAGAGTGATGCAGTGGTTGAAGTTGAAGGCAGCAGCAGTGTCAAGAAAGAGTCATGCAGTGGTTGAAGTTGAAGGCAGCAGCAGTGTAAAGAAAGAGTGATGCAGTGGTTGAAGTTGAAGGCAGCAGCAGTGTAAAGAAAGAGTCATGCAGTGGTTGAAGTTGAAGGCAGCAGCAGTGTAAAGAAAGAGTGATGCAGTGGTTGAAGTTGAAGGCAGCAGCAGTATAAAGAAAGAGTGACGCAGTGGTTGAAGTTGAAGGCAGCAGCAGTTGAAGGCAGATAGTTAAGTATAGGTGGTCATGAAAAGAAGAAGCATACATACATTGAGGTGTTTGCTGACAGAAAGTTCTAGAGTAGATCTTGCTCTTCTTCTTCTTCCTAGTTTGCTGAAGGAGTCTGACTGAAGCTACATTCCTCTTCAGCTGCCTTCAATCACTCATTTGGCCGCCATCTTCCCTTGGCATTCTGGGAATTGTAGTTCTCAATGGACTTTTCCAGCATGGAGGCCATGATTCAAAATGCAAGATTAACTGTGCATATGCAGAGTTAAACAGACAGTTTGCCGTACAATGAAAATCTTACTTTGCTAGTCCACCCTTCAACAAGTCACACGGTACTTAGCTAAAAATAAAAAAGTAAAAATAAAAATGTTATATACAAGGCACAGTAGGTAACATAACATTATTGCACATTCTGATTGACAGTCAACAGTATAAATATGGAGCAGTAGTTAAAGTAACTTTAGTGGACAGAGGTGAAAAGTGTCTACAGTGATGGTTCACAGTTCGGGGGTGGTCAAGGTAGCTGTCTTTTGTTCAAAGAGACAAAATAAAAATAGGGGGGAGCTAGCATTCACAAGCCTGATAGCCATCTCCTTGGCTTTCAAAGCATGGATTTTCTTTTGGAAAAGACAATCTCGCCTGCATGCAGCTGAGATAGCGACCCCGAAAGGGACAAGCGGTAGAAAATGGATGGATCAGTTGTCCACACATGAACATGCTAACCTTGGAAATGGTCATATGAAATGCCGTTTAGTGGTGCAGTTTGCCCTGTGACCAGCAGGGGGCAGTAGAGAGCAAGCAGTGTGTGGAGGTCGAGCGACATCCATTCAAACTATTTCATGTATGTCATTAAAAGTACTTTTAGAAAATACATGTCATATGTGATATTTAAAGTATATATTATTGATACATATGTATTTTACATGCATATACATACATTTAATATAAACACATCTAATATATAGACATATGTGATGATCATAAAGTGAATGTACATTTACTGCAGTTCAAAGTTTGTGATGTGTAAAAAAGTGTGTGTGGCCTTCAGGGGACGGCGAGGACGAGGAGACGGAGGAAGGCGAGAATAACGAAGCCTCGCAGGTCAAACCTACTTTGTGCAAAGCAGAGCGGAGTCACATCATCGTCTGGCAGGTGACCTACGTACCTGAGTGACATCATCTTACGTACCTGAGTGACATCATCTTACGTACCTGAGTGACATCGTCTTACGTACCTGAGTGACATCATCTTACGTACCTGAGCGACATCGTCTTACTTACCTGAGTGACATCGTCTTACGTACCTGAGTGACATCATCTTACGTACCTGAGTGACATCATCTTACGTACCTGAGTGACATCATCTTACATACCTGAGTGAAAGTCCTTGCAAGCAACCTCCTCCTGTCAACTTCTGTCTCGCCTGTAAAAAAAACTGACATCTATTAATGATGATGTAATCACCTCTCCCCCCTTCACTAACTGTCCTGCATCCAAACACCTGGACTTTTTCTCCCAGACGTGTTGTGTGTAGCACCAAGTTGTCTGAGGTATATTCTAATCTTGTCATGTGGATCCTTCATCTCCAACTGGACTGACTATTAAACATGTGCTGACAAAATGTGTGTGTGTGTGCCTATCTGTGTGTGTGTGTGCGTGTGTGTTAAAGTTAAAATAGCAATGATTGTCACACACACTCTAGGTGTGGTGAAATGTGTCCTTTGCATTCGACCCATCCCCTTGATCACCCCCTGGGAGGTGGGGGGAGCAGTGAGCAGCAGCGGGGCCGTGCCCGGGAATCATTTGTGGTGATTTAACCCCCAATTCCAACCCTAGATGCTGAGTAGCAAGCAGGGAGGTAATGGCTCCCATTTTATAGTCTTTGGTATGACTCGGCTGGGGTTTGACTCTTGCGTCATTCATGCCTTGTCCCTGCAGTAGTGTGAAGGGGGCGGAGCTACATGAAGTACAGTAAGGGCCTGATGACCAACTAGCACACACTAAACCAAGCAGTCACCAAGACAACACATCACACATTTTCTTGGAAACATCAAACAAGTCCTCCCTCCACCACCACTAACATCCCTCCACCACGACTACCATCCCTCCACCACCACTACCATCCCTCCACCACCACTACCAACCCTTCACCAACACTACCATCCCTCCACCAAAACTACCAGCCCTCCACCACCACTACTATCCCTCCACCACAACTACCATCCCTCCACCACCACTACCAACCCTTCACCAACAGTACCATCCCTCCACCACCACTACCATCCCTCCACCACCACTACCATCCCTCCATGACTACCATACCTCCACCACCACTACCATCCCTCCACGACTACCATTCCTCCACGACTACCATCCCTCCGCCACCACTACCATCCCTCCACCATCACTACCATCTCTCCGCCACAAAAAACATCCCTTCACCACCACTACCATCCCTCCACCACCACTACCAGCCCTCCACAACTACCATCCCTCCACCACGACTACCATCCCTCCACGACTACCATCCCTCCGCCACCACTACCATCCCTCCACCATCACTACCATCTCTCCGCCACAAAAAACATCCCTTCACCACCACTACCATCCCTCCACAACTACCAGCCCTCCACCACGACTACCATCCCTCCACCACCACTACCAACCCTTCACCAACATTACCATCCCTCCACCAAAACTACCAGCCCTCCACCACCACTACCATCCCTCCACCACGACTACCATCCCTCCACCACCACTACCAACCCTTCACCAACACTACCATCCCTCCACAACCACTACCATCCCTCCACGACTACCATCCCTCCACCACCACTACCGACCCTTCACCACCACTACCATCCCTCCACCACCACCACTATTCTTCCACTAACATCCCTCCACCAACACTACCATCCCTCCACCAAAACTACCAGCCCTCCACCACCACCACCATCCCTCCACCATGACTACCGTCCCTCCACGACTACCATCCCTCCGCCACCGCTACTATCCCTCCACCATCGCTACCATCTCTCCGCCACAAAAAACATCCCTTCACCACCACTACCATCCCTCCACCACCACTACCAGCCCTCCACAACTACCATCCCTCCACCACGACTACCATCCCTCCACCACCACTACCAACCCTTCACCACCACTACCATCCCTCCACCACCACTACCATCCCTCCACGACTACCATCCCTCCACCATCACTACCATCTCTCCGCCACAAAAAACATCCCTTCACCACCATTACTATCCCTCCACCACCACCACTATCCTTCCACTAACATCCCTCCTCCACCACTACCATCCCTCCATGACTACCATCCCTCCACCACCACTACCAACCCTTCACCACCACTACCATCCCTCCACGACTACCATCCCTCCACCACCACTACCATCCCTCCACCATCACTACCATCTCTCCGCCACAAAAAACATCCCTTCACCACCACTACCATCCCTCCACCACCACCACTATCCTTCCACTAACATCCCTCCACCACCACTACCATCCCTCCACCAAAACTACCAGCCCTTCACCACCACTACCATCTCTCCACCACCACCACTATCCTTCCACTAACATCCCTCCACCACCATTACCATCCCTCCACCAAAACTACCAGCCCTCCACCACGACTACCATCCCTCCACCACCACTACCATCCCTCCGCCATCACTACCATCTCTCCGCCACAAAAAACATCCCTTCACCACCACTACCATCCCTCCACCACCACTACCAGCCCTCCACCACGACTACCATCCCTCCACGACTACCATCCCTCCGCCACCACTACCATCCCTCCGCCATCACTACCATCCCTCCGCCACAAAAAAAATCCCTTCACCACCACTACCATCCCTCCACCACAACTACCATCCCTCCACCACCACTACCCACCCTTCACCAACATTACCATCCCTCCACCAAAACTACCAGCCCTCCACCACCACTACCATCCCTCCACCACCACTACCAACCCTTCACCAACACTACCATCCCTCCACCACCACTACCATCCCTCCACCACCACTACCATCCCTCCACCACCACCACTATTCTTCCACTAACATCCCTCCACCACCACTACCATCCTTCCACCACCACTACCAACCCTTCACCAACACTACCATCCCTCCACCAAAACTACCAGCCCTTCACCACCACTACCATCCCTCCACCACCACTACCAGCCCTCCACAACTACCATCCCTCCACCACGACTACCATCCCTCCACGACTACCATCCCTCCGCCACCACTACCATCCCTCCACCATCACTACCATCTCTCCGCCACAAGAAACATCCCTTCACCACCACTACCATCCCTCCACAACTACCATCCCTCCACCACAACTACCATCCCTCCACCACCACTACCAACCCTTCACCACCACTACCATCCCTCCACCACCACTACCATCCTCCACCACCACTACCATCCCTCCACGACTACCATCCCTCCGCCATCACTACCATCTCTCCGCCACAAAAAACATCCCTTCACCACCACTACTATCCCTCCACCACCACCACTATCCTTCCACTAACATCCCTCCTCCACCACTACCATCCCTCCACCACCACTACCATCCCTCCATGACTACCATCCCTCCACCACCACTACCAACCCTTCACCACCACTACCATTCCTCCACCATCACTACCATCTCTCCGCCACAAA
This sequence comes from Nerophis ophidion, assembly GCF_033978795.1. Classification (NCBI taxonomy): domain Eukaryota; kingdom Metazoa; phylum Chordata; class Actinopteri; order Syngnathiformes; family Syngnathidae; genus Nerophis; species Nerophis ophidion. The sequence goes on along the minus strand of NC_084633.1, from coordinate 38,527,428 downwards.
AAACATCCCTTCACCACCACTACCATCCCTCCACGACTACCATCCCTCCACCACAACTACCATCCCTCCACCACCACTACCAACCCTTCACCACCACTACCATCCCTCCACCACAACTACCATCCCTCCACCACCACTACCAACCCTTCACCACCACTACCATCCCTCCACCACCACTACCATCCTCCACCACCACTACCATCCCTCCACCACAACTACCATCCCTCCACCACCACTACCAACCCTTCACCACCACTACCATCCCTCCACCACCACTACCATCCTCCACCACCACTACCATCCCTCCACGACTACCATCCCTCCGCCATCACTACCATCTCTCCGCCACAAAAAACATCCCTTCACCACCACTACTATCCCTCCACCACCACCACTATCCTTCCACTAACATCCCTCCTCCACCACTACCATCCCTCCACCACCACTACCATCCCTCCATGACTACCATCCCTCCACCACCACTACCAACCCTTCACCACCACTACCATTCCTCCACCATCACTACCATCTCTCCGCCACAAAAAACATCCCTTCACCACCACTACCATCCCTCCACGACTACCATCCCTCCACGACTACCACTATCCTTCCACTAACATCCCTCCACTAAATGTTTGAGTTTGAACATCAAATATGTTGTCTTTGTAGCATATTCAACTGAATATGGCTTGAAAAGGATTTGCAAATCATTGTATTCTGTTTATATTTACATCCAACACAATTTCCCAACTCATATGGAAACAGGGTTTGTACATACTTAAATACATACATACACATACCTATATACATATAAACTGTACATACATACATACTTGTGGTTAAGTGTCCGCCCTGAGGTGGGTAGGTTGTGAGTTCAAACCCCGGCCGAGTCATACCAAAGACTATAAAAATGGGAGCCATTACCTCCCTGCCTGGCACTCAGCATCAAGGCTTGGAATTGGGGGTCAAATCAGCAAAAAATATCCCCGGGCGTGGCCACAGCTGCTGCTCACTGCTCCCCTCACCTCCCAGGGGGTGATCAAGGGAGATGGGTCGAATGCAGAGGATAATCTCACCACACCTAGTGTGTGTGACAATCATTGGTACTTTAACTTAACATACATACATAATGTACACATACACATTTTATATATATATATATATATATATATATATATATATATATATATATATATATATATATATATACATATATATATATTCATCCCATTCATTTTTTACCACTTCTCCCTTTTGGTGTCACTGGTGCTGATCATATATATATATATATATATATATATGTATACATACATATGTATAAATATATATATATAAATATATATATACACATATATATATGTATACATACATATATATAAATATATATATATACATATATATAAATATATATATACACACATATATATATATGTACATATATATAAATATATATATACATACATATATATGTATATATACACACACACACACACACATATACATATGTATATATACACACACACACATATATATATATATATATATGTATGTACACATTTACACACATATATATCCATCCATCAGTTGTTCTACCGCTTGTCCCTTTTGCGGTCCCGTGAGGGCGCTGGTACACCCTGGACAAGTCATCCCCTCATCACAGATAGACAGACAACATTCACACACTAGGGACCATTTAGTGTTGCCAATCAACCTATCCCCAGGTGCATGTCTTTGAGGTAGGAGGGGCCTATCCCCAGGTGCATGTCTTTGGAGGTGGGAGGGGCCTATCCCCAGGTGCATGTCTTTGGAGGTGGGAGGGGCCTATCCCCAGGTGCATGTCTTTGAGGTGGGAGGGGCCTATCCCCAGGTGCATGTCTTTGGAGGTGGGAGGGGCCTATCCCCAGGTGCATGTCTTTGGAGGTGGGAGGGGCCTATCCCCAGGTGCATGTCTTTGGAGGTGGGAGGGGCCTATCCCCAGGTGCATGTCTTTGAGGTGGGAGGGGCCTATCCCCAGGTGCATGTCTTTGGAGGTGGGAGGGGCCTATCCCCAGGTGCATGTCTTTGGAGGTGGGAGGAAGCCGGAGTACCCACGCAGTCAACGGGGAGAACATGCAAACTCCACACAGAAAAATTCCGAGCACAGGATTGAACCCAGGACTAGTCAGGACCTTTGTATTGTGAGGCAGACGCACTAATACATCAAAAAGTTGTATTTTGGTTTCATCTGACCACATGACATTCTCCCAATCCTCTGCTGTATCCTCCATGTATCCATTTTGGTCTAAACTCAACTTGTCCTGTTTGGAGGAAGAAGAATACTGAGTTGCATCCCAAGAACACCATACCTACTATGAAGCATGGGGGTGGAAACATCATGCTTTGGGGCTGTTTTTCTGCTAAGGGGACAGGACGATTGATCCGTGTTAAGGAAAGAATGAATGGGGCCATGTATCGTGAGATTTGGAACCAAAACCTCCTTCCATCAGTGAGAGCTTTGAATGCTTGACCAAATACTTATTTTCCACCATCATTTACAAATAAATTATTTAAAATTCCTAAAATGTGAATTTTTTCCCCATTCTGTCTCTCACAGTTGAAGTGTACCTGTGATGAAAATGACAGACCTCTGTCATCATTTGAAGTGGGAGAACTTGCACAATCGCTGGCTGACTAAATACTTTCTTGCCCCACTGTACAGGTGCTGTTCATATTATTAGAATATCATGAAAAAGTTGATTTTATTTCAGTAATTATATTCAGAAGGTGAAACTTACATATTATATCAATTCATTACACACATAGTGATATATTTGAAATGTTTATTTCTTTAAATTTTGATGATTAGTACTGACAATTACTGAAAATCCCAAATTCGGTATCTCAGAAAATTAGAATATTAGTTACGACTAGTACCAAAAAATATTTTTTTGAAATGTGGGCCAACTGAAAAGAATGAACATGGAAAGTTTCAGCATGTACGGCAATCAATACTTAGTTGCAGCTCCTATTGCCTGAATCGCTGCAGCAATACGGCGTGGCATGGAGTCCACCAGTCTGTTGCACCCTCAGGTGTTATGAGAGCCCAGGTTGCTTTAATAGTGGCCTTCAGCTCTTCAGCACTGTTGGCTCTGGCATCTGGCATCTTCCGCTTCACAATACCCCATAGCTTTTCTATGGGGTTAAGGTCAGGTGAGTTTGCAGGCCAATCAAGAACAGGAATACCATGGTCCTTAAACCAGGTACTGGTAGATTTGGCACTGTGTGCAGGTGCCAAGTCATGTTGGAAATTGAAATCTTCACTTCCATAAAATTGGTCCGTGGCAGGCAGCAGAAAGTGTTGTAAAACTTCCTGGTAGACTGATGCATTGACCCTAGACCTCAGGAAACACAGTGGACCAACACCAGCAGATGAAATGGCACCCCAGACCAGTACCGATTGTGGAAATTTGACACTGGACTTCAGGCAACGTGGATTCTGTGCCTCTCCTGTCTTCCTCTAGACTCTGGGACCTTGATTTCCAAAGGAGATAGAAAATTTACTTTCATCTGAAAACATAACTTTGGACAACTCAGCAGCAGTCCAGTCCTTTTTGTCTTGAGCCCAGGCGAGACGCTTTTGACGTTGTCTCTTATTCAAGAGTGGCTTTACACAAGGAATGCGACAGCTGAAGCCCATATTTTGCATACGTCGGTGCGTGGTGGTTCTTGAAGCACTGACTCCAGCTGCAGTCCACTCTTTGTGGATCTCATCCACATTTTTTTATTTGGTTTTGTTTGACAATCCCCTCCAGGGGGCGGATATCCCTCTTGCTTGTACACTTTTTTCTACCACATCGTCTTCCCTTCGCCTCTCTATTAATGTGCTTGGACACAGAGCTCTGGAACATCCAACCTCTTTGGCAATGACCTTTTGTGTCTTGCCCTCCTTCTTTAAAGTATCAATGGTCATCTTTTGGACAGTTGTCAAGTCAGCAGTCTTCCCCATTATTGTGTGTCATACAGAATCAAAACGAGAGACCATTTAAAGGCTTTTCCAGGTGTTTTGAGTTAGTTAGCTAATTAGAGTGTGGCACCAGGTGTCTTCAATATCTGACCTTTTCACCATATTCTAATTTTCTGAGATGTTGAATTTAGGGTTTTCATTGGTTGTCAGCTGTAATCATCTCCTTTTTGGCAAAAAACACTTGAAATGTATCAGCCTGTTTGGAATGAATGTATACATTCTACAAGTTTGACTTTCTAAATGGAATTAATGAAATAAATCAACTTTTTCATGATATTCTAATAATATGACCAGCACCTGTATATATATGTGTGTATGTACACTATATTGCCAAAAGTATTTGGCCACCTGCCTTGACTCACATATGAAGTTGAAGTGCCCTCCCATTCCTAACCCATAGAGTTCAATATAATGTGTATGAAGTACTCTGATGATATTTGTCTAGTCAAAGATCTTAGTTTCCTGCAGACAAGAATTGCAAAAGAGCCAACAAGCAGTTGTTATTGTTAGTGCTTCCTCAGGTGAAATGTACTTTTGTCTATGAAAGAGAAGAGGAAAAGTCAGGATGTTTGACTCCGGTCTTACTTTTAATAGGACTGATCAGACTTGCGTGAGACGTCACAGCGCCTTCTTGCCTTGGTCTTGACTTTGGAAATATTCCTTGGTGAGCGCGACGTTTCTCTCCAGAGGCAGCAGAGGCTCCTCCCCCCGGGCTGCTGCCATCTTGAAGGCACGCAGCAGCGGCGGGTATGGCACGTAGCGCACGGGCGGATCCGGCAGGGGGACAAAGTCCTGGAATTGTTGCTGGGCGTGTTTGGGAATGAGGCGCCAGTCGTGGTACATCACCTTGTCTATTTCCCGCACTTCACTCTCCGTCTTCCCTGCACAAAAGTAGACTTTCACAGCCATACTGAGCACACAGGAGATTACTCTGTTGATTACTCTTAAAGATCATCTTGCACTTCAAAAGTTCAACAAAGTGGATAACCATGGACACTTTTGGATCAATGTGTCTCTTGGAACTGGACTTGTTCACTGTTGCCCATCATTCACAATCCCCACGTGCGACAAGAACATATCTTCTCTGCATTTTAATGAGTGAAGTATGACAAGCACAATGCAGATAATAGGAGTCATCTATTGGACAAACATCCAAAAAGGGCAAACAATACTCCATTTACACTTGCTGACTTCAATGTTAAGCACATATTGTTATTATAAGCGCTAACACAGAGGAAGCCGGAGTACCCGGAGGGAACCCACGCATTCACGGGGAGAACATGCAAACTCCACACAGAAAGATCCTGAGCCTGGATTTGAACCCAGGACTGCAGGAACTTCGTATTGTGAGGCAGACACACTAACCCCTCTGCTAACATGAAGCCCTATATATTACATGTTATTATAAATGTTACTAGATACTACATATATACTTACAGCGGGTATATATTACATGTTATTATAAATGTTAGTAGATACTACATATGTACTTACAGCGTGTATATATTACATATTATAAATGTTACTAGATACTACATATTTACTTACAGCGTGTATATATTACATGTTATTATAAATGTTAGCAGATACTACATATATACTTACAGCGTGTACATATTACATGTTATTATAAATGTTACTAGATACTACATATATACTTACAGCGGGTATATTTTACATGTTATTATAAATGTTACTAGATACTACATATATACTTACAGCGGGTATATATTACATGTTATTATAAATGTTACTAGATACTACATATATACTTACAGCGGGTATATATCACATGTTATCATAAATGTTACTAGATACTACATATATACTTACAATGTGTATATATTACATGTTATTATTAATGTTAGTAGATACTACATATTTACTTACAGTGTGTATATATTACATGTTATTATAAATGTTAGTAGATACCACATATATACTTACAGCGTGTATATATTACATATTATTATAAATGTTAGTAGATACTACATATATACTTACAGCGGGTATATAATCACATGTTATCATAAATGTTACTAGATACTACATATATACTTACAACGTGTATATATTACATGTTATTATGAATGTTACTACATACTACATATATACTTACATCATGTATATATTACATGTTATTATGAATGTTACTACATGACATATATACTTACATCATGTATATATTACATGTTATTATAAATGTTACTAGATACTACATATACACTTACAGCGTGTATCCATCCATCCATCCATTTTCTACCGCTTATTCCCTTTTGGGTTCGCGGGGGGCGCTGGCGCCTATCTCAGCTACAATCGGGCGGAAGGCGGGGTACACTCTGGACAAGTCGCCACCTCATCGAAGGGCCAACACAGATAGACAGACAACATTCACACTCACATTCACACACTAGGGCCAATTTAGTGTTGCCAATCAACCTATCCCCAGGTGCATGTCTTTGGAAGTGGGAGGAAGCCGGAGTACCCGGAGGGAACCCACGCATTCACGGGGAGAACATGCAAACTCCACACAGAAAGATCCCGAGCCTGGATTTGAACCCAGGACTGCAGGACCTTCGTATTGTGAGGCAGACGCACTAACCCCTCTGCCACCGTGAAGCCCTACAGCGTGTATATTACATGTTATTATAAATGTTACCAGATACTACAGATATACTTACAGCGTGTATATAAAACTATGATGGAGGTTTTTCGAACGCTTTATAGGCAGACTCCCAATGGCACTATTTTTTGCCGACTTGAGCTAATGTTTAATTGCGATATATAATGCATAAGAAGAGAAAAATAGGTCTTACATAAGGATTGTGAATGACAGGCAAAGTTCTCCTTTAAGAGGCCCAGGCGTCTTACCTTTGTAGGTGAGGATGCCCCAGGCCCTGCCATGATCCATATTCTAGAAAAGAGCAAAAATATGAGTATTGTACAAATCCAGTTTCCATATGAGTTGGGAAATTGTGTTAGATGTAAATATAAACAGAATACAATGATTTGCAAATCCTTTTCAACCCATATTCAGTTGAATATGCTACAAAGACAACATATTTGATGTTCAAACTCATAAACATTTTTTTTTTTTTTTGCAAATAATCATTAACTTTAGAATTTGATGCCAGCAACACGTGACAAAGAAGTTGGGAAAGGTGGCAATAAATACTGATAGAGTTTAGGAATGCTCATCAAACACTTATTTGGAACATCCCACAGGTGTGCAGGCTAATTGGGAACAGGTGGGTGTCATGATTGGGTATAAAAGCAGCTTCCATTAAATGTTAAGTAATTCACAAACAAGGATGGGGCGAGGGTCACCGCTTTGTAAGCAAATCGTCAAACAGTTTTAGAACAACATTTCTCAACGAGCTATTGCAAGAAATTTAGGGATTTTACCATCTACTGTCTGTAAAATCATCAAAAGGTTCAGAGAATCTGGAAAAATCACAGCACGTAAGCGATGATATTACGGACCTTTGATCCCTCAGGCGGTACTGCATCAAAAACAGAAATCTGTGCGTAAAGGATATCACCCCATGGGCTCAGGAACACTCCATAAAACCGCTGTCAGTAACTACAGTTGGTCGCTACATCTGTAAGTGCAAGTTAAAACTCTACTATGCAAAGCCAAACCCATTTATCAACAACACCCTGAAACGCCGCCAGCTTCGCTGAGCCTGAGATCATCTATGATGGACTAATGCAAAGTGGAAAAGTGTTCTGTGGTCTGATGAGTCCACATTTCAAAACAATATTTGGAAACAGAGGACGTGGTGTCCTCCAGAACAAAGAGAAAAATAACTATTCGGATTGTTATAGGCACGAAGTTCAAAAGCCAGCATGTGTGATGGTATGGGGGTGTATTAGTGCCCAAGGCATGGGTAACTTACACATCTGTGAAGGCACCATTACTGCTGAAAGGTACATACAGGTTTTGGAGCAACATATGTTGTCATCCAAGCAACTTTATCATGGACGCCCCTGCTTATTTCAGGAAGACAATGCCAAGCCACGTGTTACAACAGCGTGGCTTCGTAGTAAAAGAGTGCGGGTACTTTCCTGGCCCGCCTGCAGTCCAGACTGTTGTAACTTATGGGTTATATAGTTCATGTGTGATGGTCATTCCATAATTTGCATGCTAGATTTATTGCTGATAAATTGATCTGTTATTATTTACAGCTAAAGAGTTAAAAGTGAATTGATTTGATTTATATATGTATTTGATATTGATTATTTGAGAAACGCTGATACTGGATTGATTTGTTTTTTATTTTATAGCCTAACAAAGGGTTAACTAAAATACTACATGTTCCACAATGCATTGCGGCAAACCGGATGTAATGAAAGGAGCGGGAGCAGGTGCATTGTGGTTGATGAGACTGAGCGTTACGAGCCTTCGGGTGATGAATGAATGACAGATAACAAGACATAAGGATTGTTTTGTTCCGTTTGTATCCCCACATTTTTCTTATATAAAGTACAACTTTTACACATTTCGACGTCCTGTCCAATACTTTGGAAAATGTGTGGCGCATTATGAAGCGTAAAATACAACAGCGGAGACCCCGGACTGTTGAAGAACTGAAGCTCTCCATAAAACAAGAATGGGAAAGAATTCCACTTTCAAAGCTTCAACAATTAGTTTCCTCAGTTCCCAAACGTTTATTGAGTGTTGTTAAATGAAAAGGTGATGTAACACAGTGGTGAACATGCCCTTTCCCAACTACTTTAGCACGTGTTGCAACCATGAAATTCTAAGTTAGTTATTATTTGCAAAAAAAAAAATAAAGTTTAGGAGTTTGAACATCAAATATGTTGTCTTTGTAGCATATTCAACTGAATATGGGTTGAAAAGGATTTGCACATCATTGTATTCCCTTTATATTTACATCTAACACAATTTCCCAACTGATATGGAAACAGGGTTTGTGTAAGAGTGTAAAGTGGCTGCTCTGACCTTCGCTGTGTAGTCTACTTTCACTCTGGTGAGCGTCCAGTAACTGGGCTCGGTGTGGTCCTCCAGCCAAGACTTGCGGGTGAAGAGGCGGCCCATCCCGAACATTTTCATACCGGCCAGCAGAGAGAACAGGCGGCTTTCTCGCCGGACGTCCGGCCACGCCAGCACGGGCAGCATCTTCCCCGTGAGAGGCCGTCTCATCGTCTCGTAGTCCACCGCGTACTTCTGGGATTCGCGCGGGCGGTTTTTCCACTCCCGATATGCTCGGATCTTCCGAGCCATCTCCGCTATGAGCTGGAGCCGCTTCTTCTTCACCATGACGATCAGCTGGAACCGGGGGAAATAGCACAAACCCAGAGAAGTGTCAGGATCATTAACACGTTAGTCATTCATTACAGAAGAGTTGCAATACAGGAAATGACTTTCAAAATAAAAGAGGAATGTAGAAGTTTGGTTTTGCAATTAAGTTCCATCAACCTGCAAACTAAGTCTTCATCTATGCTCATCAACATACTAATCTGTCAATACACACCTTTACAATACACATTGTCAACTAATGACCTGCTAGTTAGTGACAAGATGGACATCTTCAATGACCTGCTAGTTAGAGACAAGATGGACAAGTTGAATGAGCTGCTAGTTAGTGACAAGAAGGACAAGTTGAATGACCTGCTAGTTAGTGACAAGAAGGACAAGTTGAATGACCTGCTAGTTAGTGACAAGATGGACACCTTCAATGACCTGCTAGTTAGAGACAAGATGGACAAGTTGAATGAGCTGCTAGTTAGTGACAAGAAGGACAAGTTGAATGAGCTGCTAGTTAGTGACAAGAAGGACAAGTTGAATGACCTGCTAGTTAGTGACAAGATGGACACCTTCAATGACCTGCTAGTTAGTGACAATATGGACAAGTTGAATGACCAGCTAGTTAGTGACAAGAAGGACAAGTTGAATGACCTCCTAGTTAGTGACAAGATGGACACGTTGAATGAGCTGCTAGTTAGTGACAAGAAGGACAAGTTGAATGAGCTGCTAGTTAGTGACAAGGACAAGTTGAATGAGCTGCTAGTTAGTGACAAGATGGACAACTTGAATGACCTGCTAGTTAGTGACAAGGACAAGTTGAATGAGCTGCTAGTTAGTGACAAGATGGACACGTTGAATGAGCTGCTAGTTAGTGACAAGAAGGACAAGTTGACTTATCTGCTATTTAGTGACAAGATGGACAATTTGACTGACCTGCTAGTTAGTGACAAGAAGGACAAGTTGACTGACCTGCTAGTTAGTGACAAGAAGGACAAATTGACTGACCTGCTAGTTAGTGACAAGGACAAATTGACTTATCTGCTAGTTAGTGACAAGAAGGACAAATTGACTGGCCTGCTAGTTAGTGACAAGAAGGACACATTGACTGGCCTGCTAGTTAGTGACAAGATCGACAATTTGACTTACCTGCTAGTTAGTGACAAGAAGGACAAGTCGACTTGCCTGCTAGTTAGTGACAAGAAGGACAAGTCGACTTGCCTGCTAGTTAGTGACAATAAGGACAAATTGACTGACCTGCTAGTTAGTGAATAGAAGGACAAGTTGACTGACCTGCTAGTTAGTGACAAGAAGGACAAGTTGAATTAACCTCCGCAAACACGCTGAGCAACTTCCGGGACATTGGTCCAGACGCAGAAGGCTCCGTGTGAGAACTGGTGTTGTTGAAGAAATAGTTCCTAGGAGGAGAATAAAAAGGCTGCTGTTGTCACGCCAAATTTCTTCCCCCTACAAACCCCCCCCCCTCCCCATTTACTTCCGAGGTCATGATTAATACAGACGTTTTGTTAACGCTATATCATAAAAACACAGACGTTTTGTTAACGCTATATTATAAAAAAAAAAAAAAATTACAAACACAAGCTATGGGATGACGCATTTACTTCCGGGGTCACGTTTCCTCTCATGTCATCCCATAGCTTGTGCTTGTAAATTGTTTTTTTGTTTTTTTTATAATATAGCGTTAACAAAACGTCTGTATTTTTATGATATAGCGTTATATTTTATAATATAGCGTTAACAAAACGTCTGTATTAATTATGACCCCGGAAGTAAATGGGGGGGAAGGTTTTTCTTATATCATACTGCGTGAAACAGGAAGTAGCCTACACATTTTTTTTGTATTGAGCCAAGATATATTCACAACAATCATCGTGTTAACAAAAACATCAAGGAGAGTAAAGTTTAAAAAATACTAAAGATTGGGTTATGTAAAACAACTGAAATGCATCCAATAAAGGCAGTCATTTAATGAATCATAGCGTTTTACGATCCGCTTGCTGTAACACGCATGCGCGGGCTAACATTTACGTATGCTCATTTGATAGCGAAGCTAATGAATGACTTTGTCTGAAATACAAACGTATTTACCAATATGTCAATCTAATAGGAAGATACATTTTGAATAATGATCGATGTGAATCAAGGGCAGTTGTCGGGTATTTGAGGTCATCAGTTTATATTCCCGCGCACTGTTCTTTGTAAAACCTACAAAAGATGTTGTTGAAAAAGTGCTGGAAACGGAAGTTGCTTTCTCTCCGCGCACGCGCGAAGGCGTCGGGCTGCGTCGACAAATGAAGACGCTTGCACAGGAAACAGGAAGTGACAGGACAGCGCTTCACATTAAAAGCACCACAAATAAAGAGTGGACTAAAAACTCACCTTTTTAGCACAGCTTTGATCTCATTTCTCTTCTTTCTTGTTTTTAAATGCACTGCTTGCCTATCTGTTTTATCCTGTGCTTTCATGTTTTCATTTCTTTCTCATCTTGTGTTTTTCATGTTTTTATTTCCATTTTAATTTTCTATTATATATTGTAACTTTCTATTTTTCATACCGTATTTCCTTGAATTGCCGCCAGGGCGCTAATTAATTTCAAACCTTTTATTCACTCCTGCGCTTACCAAAGGTATACAGTACAAATTTGAGTGTGATGTAAGCTTGGACCTTAAATCCTACTGAATAGCTCTTAATATTTTTCCCTTTATGCGATTTCAAATTACCGATATTGAAATCAGCCTCCTCCACTTTGAAAATGATGACAGGGGAAGTGTCACGAGTTTGACCAGGCGGTAATACTAAAAAATGCGCAAATTATTTTGGGAAGCGAGTTTGACCCGGCAGTAATTCAAGGAAATACAGTATACTTTGTAGCACTTTGAGATTTTAACAAATGTAAAGTGCGTTACATTATTAGGGTCCGCAGGCCCATTGCAAAGGACTCCACTTAGGGTCCTTGGCCCATGGCAAAGGACTCCTGTGGAGTCCTTTACCATGGGCCAAGGACCCTATTGAAACTGCTGTGTTTTATTAATATTCCGCACCTACGCGCTGTAATTTAACCCACTTAACATGCTTCAAAACTCACCAAATTTGACACACACGTCGGTATAGCAAACCTTCCCAACATATTAAGCAACCAATCCCCCAAAATGAAATTTGCGCTCTAGTGCCTCCTAGGAAAAAATTACAGACAAAACTGCATGTAACTTCTGTTAGGAATGTCATAGCGACATGAAACAAAAACTCCTATGTAGGTCTGACTTAGACCCAATTTTCATACACTCACTTCTTTCAGCAAAAATCTACAGGAAGTTGGCAAAAACCCCTTCAAAATAACATTTTTGCAAAAAATGCAATTTTTGCCTCTTTGCGCTGTAATTTGACCCCTTTAAAATGCTTCAAAAGTCACCAAACTTGGCGCACACATAAAGACTGGCGAATATTGCGATCTAATGAAAAAACCAAACCCCAAAACTCAAAATTGCGCTCTAGCGCTATTTTTGAATAAAACACTGAAAAAACTGCTCCTAGGAAGAAAACACAGACAAAATTGATTGTAACTTCCGGTAAGAATGTCGGAGAGACATGAAACAAAAACCTCTATGTAGGTCTCGCTTAGACCTACATTTCATAGATTGACAACCCCCAACAAAAATCAACAGGAAGTTTGCAATCCCCCCTTCAAAACAAAAGTTTTGTAAAAACCGGTCACCTTTCTTCAAACTATCTCCTCTGAGTGCGTTTGTTGTTTTGGCTTCAAACTCGCACAGGAGAGAGATTGAACCCTTCTGATTAAAAGTATAGAACAGAGTTTTGATAAGTTCTCAGGTTTTGATTTTACGCGCCTTCAAAGAACCCCTGTGCAAAGTCTCCTAAAAAATGTCATTTTTGCCTCTTTGAGCTGTTATTTGACCCCCATAAAATGTTTCTAAACTCACCAAACTTGACACACACATCAGGTCTGGCAAAAATTACGATCTGATGAAAAAACCTAACCTCAAAACTCAAAATTGTGCTCTACCGCCCCCCTAGGAATACAACACGGACAAACTGCTCCTAGGAAGAAAACACAGACAAAACTGCTTGTAACTTCCGGTAGGAATGTCAGAGAGACATGAAACAAAAACACTATGTAGGTCTCACTTAGACCTACATTTTAATAATTAACATACTTTAGCAAAAATCAACAGGAAGTTTGATATTTTCACTTCAATACAACAACTGCATTACTTTCACAATGCATTAGATTCTCAAAATAGTGGCTCCAAGGCGTCTTCTAACGCTTATCCGGCCGTGGGTCTCGGGGGCAGCAGCCAAAGGCGGACCCGACCAACGCTGCTTGCAGCTTTAATTATTATTGTTAATGTATTACAGATCTAAACAACAACTAATGACGACACATATTCTGTCCTTCTTCCCAAATTGTTGGATTGTAAAAAGCAGCGTCACCACTCACTCACAAACTCCAACCTACAAGATAACAAAGGCCATCAAAGTATTGGCCTGAATAAAGAAAACACTTGAGGGTGGTGTGAGCTGACCAACACGTTGTGGGGCGGAGAGTGCTCCCACGAGGGTGTGTGTGAGCAGCATGCTACAAAAAAGAAAATACAGCATAAAAGTGCTAATAAGTCATGTTTGATCGTCAAGCTTGTCTCACCTCTAATGTCAGCGTTTCTCCACTTACATCAGTAAAACAACAAAACAATTGTTCATTCACTTTTAATTTCAGGTTTTAAAATCCCAAAAAGTATCTACAACACACATTTGTTTCTTTACAGCGGAAGTCCTGACTGTAAAATTGAAATTATTAAGTACAATTAAAAACATTTTATAGCGATGTAAAAAAAATATGAATAAAACAAGTTTTATCTTGCTTTTGAATGATTTTTGCGTCATCTAAATGCAAGACATTCTGTCCAAAAGACAATTAAAGTGGGTTTGCTTTTCTCTTCTCCTAACCAAAAAGTGAAGTATTGATGCATTCAAACTGCAGGTTCAATCAAGACAAATGAATATCTCTTTATTCATTTATTTCCATCAGGTAAAAAACAACAACAGTAAATATTCTATGTCTAGCGCAGGTCTCCAAACCTTGTAAAATAGTTTTACAGAAGAAAAACATCAACAAGTGTAATAAAAGAGGTACGTATAAAAGGGTGTAATATTGACTCTAATAACACAAACATGCAGCCTGTTTTTGCTTTATTTTAACACTGTCATTGCTCAACATAATAATAAATCAAAATCAATGTTGTTAAGAATTATTGACGTATTTAGGGCTCCAATTACTTCACATATTACACTCTGACATATTTTGGGGGAAGTATTGCAAAATTTGTGTTTTTGCCATAAAAAAAAGTTGTTGATGGCATTAAAATGGCTTCAAATGAATAAATATATATTACAAAAACTTGTAATTGATGGATGGATCTGAAGTTGATTCAGATATTTAGGTGTTAAAAGTAAAACAAATATTACGACGGGGACCACTTTGTATCCCTGGACATTTTAGTTTTTTTTTAACTGCTTTTGTAAAATATAATAATATTGTTATGAATTTCGGACTAATTTAGGGCTTCACTTGGATTTTTTGGGGGGAAAACAATACATATTTTGTGTTTTGCTATAGAAAACTGAATTTTCTTTAACAAAAAGGGCATCAAAATATGTATATACATTTATATGTATACATTTATTTATATATATATATACCGTCTTTTTCAGAGAGTCACAGTTTTTTTCATAGTTAAGCCGGGTATTTTTTATTTTTTTTGTTAATGTCTGTAATGATAATATCAATTAGGGATTTTTAATGACGGCTATGTTGAAATTGTTGCTAATATTGATACTGTTGTTGATAATATTCATTTTTGTTTCACTACTTTTCTATTGTTCTGTGTCATGTTCATGTCTCCTCTCAATTGCTCTTTTTATTCCTTTTCTGAATGTTGCTGGGTCGTTTTGGTTTTGGAATTGGATTGCATTATTATGATATTGCCGCGTATTGTTTTGTCGGATTGATTAATAAATTCTTAAAGCATTCAGATTTGCACAAGGAGTTATAAAGAGTGACAGGTGATAAAGTAGTTGTTACACCTGTCCTGCTGTACGGTCCGGTGCAGACTGTAGTGGAGGAGCACAGGGAAGACGTTCCCCCTCAGGGTCGATGCCATTTCAGTGCCTTTTAATTTATATTTTAACCTTGTAAAATTGTTCTTTGACTTTGAGTGTTTAATGTAGTGTAAGATATTATGTTCAAATAAAGCCAATATTGAAATTTAAAATGTATAAAATACTTTGGCCAGGGGTGTAACTTATACTCTGGACTGACTTTTGTGTGAAATTATTAACACTTTACAGTAAAATATCAATTAATATTATTTATCTCATTCACGTGAGAGACTAGGCATGTATCACTTGAATGACTCTCAGCATAATATGTTACATTAACATATCAGGCACCTTCTCAGTCAGTTATTTATACCTCATATAACGTACACTTATTCAGCCTGTTGTTCACTATTCTTGATTTATTTTAAATTGCCTTTCAAATGTCTATTCTTGGTGTTGGATTTTATCAAATAAATTTCCCCCAAAACTGCAACTACTGCTGTAGTGCGACTTACATATGATTTTTTTTCCTTCTTTATTATGCATTTTCGGCCGGTGCGACGTATAAGCCGAAAAATACAGTATATATATATATATATATATATATATATATATATATGTATACGTATTTAGTCAGCCAGCGATTGTGCAAGTTCTCCCACTTCAAATGATGACAGAGGTCTGTAATTTTCATCATAGGTACACTTCAACTGTGAGAGACAGAATGGGGGAAAAAAATCCAGGAATTTACTTTGTAGGAATTTTAAAGAATTTATTTGTAAATGATGGAGGAAAATAAGTATTTGGTCAAGCATTCAAAGCTCTCACTGATGGAAGGAGGTTTTGGCTGAAAATCTCACGATACATGGCCCCATTCATTCTTTCCTTAACACGGATCAATCGTCCCGTAACCCCAAAGCATGATGTTTCCACCCCCATGCTTCACAGTAGGTATGGTGTTCTTGGGATGCAACTCAGTATTCTTCTTCCTCCAAACACCACCAGTTGAGTTTATACCAAAAAGTTCTATTTTGGTTTCATCTGACCACATGACATCCTCCCAATCCTCTGCTGTATCATCCATGTATCCATCCATCCATCCATTTTCTACCGCTTATTCCCTTTTGGGGTCGCGGGGGGCGCTGGCGCCTATCTCAGCTACAATCGGGCGGAAGGCGGGGTACACACTGGACAAGTCGACACCTCATCACAGGGCCAACACAGATAGACAGACAACATTCACACTCACATTCACACACTAGGGCCAATTTTAGTGTTGCCAATCAACCTATCCCCAGGTGCATGTCTTTGGAAGTGGGAGGGGCCTATCCCCAGGTGCATGTTTTTGGAAGTGGGAGGAAGCCGGAGTACCCGGAGGGAACCCACGCATTCACGGGGAGAACATGCAAACCCCACACAGAAAGATCCCAAGCATGGATTTGAACCCAGGACTGCAGGAACTTCGTATTGTGAGGCAGACACACTAACCCCTCTGCCACCGTGAAGCCTCCATGTATCCATTTTGGTATAAACTCAACTTGTCCTGTTTGGAGGAAGAAGAATACTGAGTTGCATCCCAAGAACACCATACCTACTGTGAAGCATGGGGGTGGAAACATCATGCTTTGGGGCTGTTTTTCTGCTAAGGGCACAGGACGATTGATCCGTGTTGAGGAAAGAATGAATGGGGCCATGTATCGTGAGATTTGGAGCCAAAACCTCCTTCCATCAGTGAGAGCTTTGAATGCTTGACCAAATGCTTATTTTCCACCATAATTTATAAAAAAAATTATTTAAAATTCCTACAATGTGAATTCCTGGATTTTTTTTCCCCACATTCTGTCTCTCACAGTTAAAGTGTATCTATGATGAAAATTACAGACCTCTGTCATCATTTTAAGTGGGAGAACTTGCACAATCGCTGGCTGACTAAATACTTATTTATATATATATATATATGTATATATATATATATACACACACAGAGTAAAGTAAAAAGATAACATTTTTCTTTGAATATAACGGCAGTGGAGGCATGAATATAGACACACAAGTGTTGTAAAAGATTGTAACTAAGAGACAAGTTGTGAGAAAGACTAATGTTGCTAGGTGAAGATGTGAAAGAGTTGATGAAGTACTTACAGTCCACTTATGTCCACAATGGTGTTTGCATAGCATGACTACTTCTTTATGCACCCTTCTGCCGGCAACACTGACTGGAATGAAGACGTTTCCATGGCGACGTGCTGCTTCCTCAGTGACGTCCTTGAACACTGGCGGACGGGCTGCACAAAAGAAACGGTCGACATCTGAATTGTGATCCTTATTCATCCCCCCGTTCCAAATGATCATTTTCAAAAACTGATTAAAAAATATATAAATATTTTAGAGGTGGGCAAATTAATGCGTTAATTACGCGTTAACTCATCAATCTATTAACGCCGACAATTATTTTATCGCACATTTGCGTATGTTGTTTACATGCTTTTATTTTGTTAACGCCTTTTCTTAACAAGATGGCGTCGCCCGGCGTCGAGGGGCTCTTGGTAAAGATGGAACATTTGGCAAAAATACCGGACAATTCTGCAAATTTCCTGGCTGGCTTACAGCGTGGTCACTCCGGGATCACTTACGACCGCCAGACAATTCTGGATGTGGATAGATCGGGCCGTTTTGGACTGAATGACGCATGCTTGCTAGACCGGCTAGCTAGCATGGGAATACTTTGCCGGCTACATCCAGCGGCCTGTGAAGCAGCGGAGTATTTGTGTTGTCTGTCTATTTATGAATAATGCAGACCAGGAGTGTTGGCTGAGTTCTTAACGTTTACTTTCAGAGCGTGCATATCACAACATACAAGATGCCGTCATGGCGACACAACCTATACCGGGCTACCACGCATGCGCGTCACTCCTGTTGCATGCTGGGTAGGGTAGTTCTCATAACATCACAATATAGTACCATGTATATGCGTTCAGTTTATCAAAGCACCAAGCAAACAATCGGAAAATTCCCATCATATCAATTCCTAGATATGGTCATAATTATTTTAAGTGCACTACGCAGAATAAACACAACATTATTAATATTGCTACTACGGATAATTTGATCAAAAATTCCCTAAAACAGCCCACTACCTATAATATAGGTTTTTTAAACATAAGATCCCTGATCAAAAAATGTTCCTGCTGTTACCTCAGAAATTGCCTGTTCAGATGTTATGATTGTGGCTCAGAGATTTGTATGTAGATTATATTTATTTTCCATAACAAACAGGATAACTTAAATACCCTGGCAGTGGCAATAAGCTTAAATGTTTGTATTTACATTTTTTGAGTTGATTTTCACAAAATATGCTATTTAACTGCTACTGTTTAACAAGGACTGATTTAAATTGTGTTTGCACAACAAATATTTTGGCGCTTTTGTTCATGTGGGAGAATATTCCAATAAAGGTGCACTACACACTACTTTTGAATTCATTATTGGGCTTTGCGTATACAATGCAGTTAATCGCGATTGATCGGAGAAATAGTGCGATTAACTTTGATTAAAATTTTTAATCGTTGCCCAGCCCTAAAATATTTATTACATCCATTTTTGGAAATGTTTCTAGTGAAAATAAAAACCGAGGTTTTTAGGCCATCTCCATGAAAGATTTTCTGTCCTGTAACCCGCTTTGAAAAGTTTCATTGTAGCATATATGCTGGACTATAAATGTAGAGCGCAGCAGGATATAACCCACGCCCACTACATTTTACACCAACACTATTATTTTTCCATATATTAGCCGCATAAGTGGCAGACATATACATTATATACATATTTATCTACATACCTTAGTTGTTCACAAACAGTGCCTGTAACAGGGCAGTAAAAGGGCTGATCAAACAAAACAGAAGTCACTCGCTCTCCAATCAGCTAAACAGACTCAATAACTCCACGTTGGCCTTCTGGTGGATTCACTGAGGAATTTGTGAAAGTGAAACAACACAAAAAGAATGTCGTTGTAAGTTAATAAAACTAACAGACACTCCTAAATGTGTTAGCACTTCAGATAATGCTAACGACGCTAGCTTGATAGCAGGTACAAATACAGAGGTCACACATGGGACGCTTTAGTGAGTAAGAATTGTTTTAGTTATATTGTAAAACTTCCAAATGTTGCTTGGAGTGATGAATGGAGAATACATACAGGTAGAGGCGCTATGGACGGCTACAAGACAGAACTGCATTCTACTTCCTGTTAGAAGCTCTAAATAAGGACAATGCCCCACCTGCAGTGAGCGAACTGTAACAATCAAACACTCTTTCACTGCATTTGTTTGTTGTCCTCAGTTGCATCATGGTCGTCAACCAAGCACAATCCATAAGTGAGCCACGCGGCAGAGTACAAAGCGTAGGACAAACTGGTGGTTTATAATCCCGAATTTAGGCTCATTTTCCTAGCAGAGAATGGCTTTGAATGGAGAAAGAATGGTTAGGGCCCAAAGACTGACAGAACCTACCACTAGACTAAGGGCCCAAGAACTGACAGAACCTACTACCAGATGAGGGGCCCAAAGGCTGACAGAACATACTACCAGACTACAGGCCCAAAGACTGACAGAACATACCACCAGACTAGGGGGCCAAACATTGACAGAACCTACTACCAGACTAGAGGACCAAAGACTGACAGAACAGTGTAGGGGCCCAAACACTGACTGACTGAACCTACTACCAGACTAGGGGCCCAAAGACTGACAGAACCTACTACCAGACTAGGGGCCGAAAGACTGACAGAACTTACCACCAGACTAGGGGCCCAAAGACTGACAGAACAGACTCGGGGCACAAAGACTGACTGAACCCACTATCAGACTAGGGGCCGAGAGACTGACATAACCTACTACCAGACTAGGGTCCTAAAGACTGACCGAACATACTACCAGACTAGGGGCCCAAAGACTGACAGAACCTACTACCAGCCTAGGGGCCCAAAGACTGAAATAACCTACTACCAGACTAGGGTCCTAAAGACTGACCGAACCAAGGCTCATTTTCCTAGCAGAGAATGGCTTTGAATGGAGAAAGAATGGTTAGGGCCCAAAGACTGACAGAACCTACCACTAGACTAAGGGCCCAAGGACTGACAGAACCTACTACCAGATGAGGGGCTCAAAGGCTGACAGAACATACTACCAGACTACAGGCCCAAAGACTGACAGAAAATACTACCAGACTAGGGGCCCAAAGACTGACGGAACATACCACCAGACTAGGGGCCCAAACATTGACAGAACCTACTTCCAGACTAGAGGACCAAAGACTGACAGAACAGACTAGGGGCCCAAACACTGACTGACAGAACAGACTAGGGGCCCAAACACTGACTGACTGAACCTACTACCAGACTAGGGGCCCAAAGACTGACAGAACCTACTACCAGACTAGGGGCCGAAAGACTGACAGAACTTACCCCCAGACTAGGGGCCCAAAGACTGACAGAACAGACTCGGGGCACAAAGACTGACTGAACCTACTATCAGACTAGGGGCCGAAAGACTGACATAACCTACTACCAGACTAGGGTCTTAAAGACTAACCGTACCTACTACCAGATTAGGGGCCCAAAGACTGACAGAACCTACTACCAGCCTAGGGGCCCAAAGACTGACATAACCTACTACCAGACTAGGGTCCTAAAGACTAACCGTACCTACTACCAGATTAGGGGCCCAAAGACTGACAGAACCTACTACCAGCCTAGGGGCCCAAAGACTGACATAACCTACTACCAGACTAGGGTCCTAAAGACTGACCGAACCTAGGCTCATTTTCCTAGCAGAGAATGGCTTTGAATGGAGAAAGAATGGTTAGGGCCCAAAGATTGACAGAACCTACCACTAGACTAAGGGCCCAAGGACTGAAAGAACCTACTACCAGATGAGGGGCCCAAAGGCTGACAGAACATACTACCAGACTACAGGCTCAAAGACTGACAGAAAATACTACCAGACTAGGGGCCCAAAGACTGACGGAACATACCACCAGACTAGGGGCCCAAACATTGACAGAACCTACTACCAGACTAGAGGACCAAAGACTGACAGAACAGACTAGGGGCCCAAACACTGACTGACAGAACAGACTAGGGGCCCAAACACTGACTGACTGTACCTACTACCAGACTAGGGGCCCAAAGACTGACAGAACCTACTACCAGACTAGGGGCCCAAAGACTGACAGATCTTACCACCAGACTAGGGGCCCAAAGACTGACAGAACAGACTCGGGACACAAAGACTGACTGAACCTACTATCAGACTAGGGGCCGAAAGACTGACATAACCTACTACCAGACTAGGGTCCTAAAGACTGACCGAACCTACTACCAGGCTAGGGGCCCAAAGACTGACAGAACCTACTACCAGACTAGGGGCCCAAAGACTGACATAACCTACTACCAGACTAAGGTCCTAAAGACTGACCGAACCTAGGCTCATTTTCCTAGCAGAGAAGGGCTTTGAATGGAGAAAGAATGGTTAGGGCCCAAAGACTGACAGAACCTACCACTAGACTAGGGGACCAAAGACTGACAGAACTTACTACCAGATGAGGGGCCCAAAGGCTGACAGAACATACTACCAGACTACGGGTCCAAAGGCTGACATAAAATACTACCAGACTAGGGGCCCAAAGACTGACAGAACATACCACCAGACTAGGGGCCCAAACACTGACAGAACTTACTACCAGACTAGGGGCACAAACACTGACTGACTGAACCTACTACCAGACTAGGGGCCCAAAGACTGACAGAATTTACCACCAGACTAGGGGCCCAAAGACTGGCAGAACTTACTACCAGACTAGGGGCCGAAAGACTGACAGAACTTACGACCAGACTAGGGGCCCAAAGGCTGACAGAACAGACTATGGGCACAAAGACTGACTGAAACTACTATCAGACTAGGGGCCGAAAGACTGACATAACCTACTACCAGACTAGGGTCTTAAAGACTGACCAAACCTACTACCAGACTAGGGGCCCAAAGACTGACAGAACCTACTACCAGACTAGGGGCCCAAAGAGTTACATAACCTACTACCAGACTAGGGTCTTAAAGACTGACCGAACCTACTACCAGACTAGGGGCACAAACACTGACTGACTGAACCTACTACCAGACTAGGGGCCCAAAGACTGACAGAACTTACCACCAGACTAGGGGCCCAAAGACTGGCAGAACTTACTACCAGACTAGGGGCCGAAAGACTGACAGAACTTACCACCAGACTAGGGGCCCAAAGACTGACAGAACAGACTATGGGAACAAAGACTGACTGAACCTACTATCAGACTAGGGGCCGAAAGACTGACATAACCTACTACCAGACTAGGGTCTTAAAGACTGACCAAACCTACTACCAGACTAGGGGCCCAAAGACTGACAGAACTTCTACCAGACTAGGGGCCCAAAGAGTGACATAACCTACTACCAGACTAGGGTCTTAAAGACTGACCGAACCTACTACCAGACTAGGGGCCCAAAGACTGACATAACCTACAACCAGACTAGGGTCCTAAAGACTGACCGAGCCTACTACCAGACTAGGGGCCCAAAGACTGGCAGAAGCTACTACCAGACTAGGGTCCTAAAGACTGCCAGAAACTACTACCAGACTAGGGTCCTAAAGACTGACAGAACCGACTACCAGCCTAGGGTCCTAAAGACTGACCGAACCTACTACCAGACTAGGTGCCCAAAGACTGACAGAACCTACTACCAGACTAGGGTCCTAAAGACTGCCAGAAACTACTACCAGACTAGGGTCTTAAAGACTGACAGAACCTACTACCAGACTAGGGTCCTAAAGACTGACAGAACCTACTACCAGCCTAGGGTCCTAAAGACTGACAGAACCTACTACCAGCCTTGGGTCCTAAAGACAGACAGCACCTACTACCAGACTAGTGGCCCAAAGACTGACATAACCTACTACCAGACTAGGGTCCTGAAGACTGACCGAACCTACTACCAGACTAGGGGCCCAAAGACTGACAGAACCTACTACCAGACTAGGGGCCCAAAGACTGACAGAATTTACCACCAGACTAGGGGCCCAAAGACTGACAGCATAGACTAGGGGCCCAAAGACTGACTGAACCTACTATCAGACTATGGGCCCAAAGACTGACAGAACAGATTTACGGTCCCAAGACTGACCGAACCTACTACCAGACTAGGGGCCCAAAGACTGACAGAACCTACTACCAGACTAGGGGCCCAAAGACTGACAGAATTTACCACCAGACTAGGGGCCCAAAGACTGACAGCATAGACTAGGGGCCCAAAGACTGACTGAACCTACTATCAGACTATGGGCCCAAAGACTGACAGAACAGATTTACGGTCCCAAGACTGACAGAACCTACTACCCGACTAGGGCCCCAAAGACTGACACAACCTACTACCAGACTAGGGTCCTAAAGACTGAGAGAACAGACTAGGGGACAAAAGACTGACAGAACCTACTACCAGACTAGGGGCCCAAAGACTGACAGAATTTACCACCAGACTAGGGGCCCAAAGACTGACAGAACAGACTAGGGGCCCAAAGACTGACTGAACCTACTATCAGACTAGGGGCCCAAAGACCGACAGAACCTACTACCAGACTAGGGGCCCAAAGACTGACAGAATTTACCACCAGACTAGGGGCCCAAAGACTGACAGAACAGACCAGGGGCCCAAAGACTGACTGAACCTACTATCAGACTACGGGCCCAAAGACTGACAGAATTTACCACCAGACTAGGGGCCCAAAGACTGACTGAACCTACTATCAGACTAGGGGCCCAAAGACTGACAGAACAGACTTACGGTCCCAAGACTGACAGAACCTACTACCAGACTAGGGTCCTAAAGACTGACGGAACCTACTACTAGATTAGGGCCCTAAAGACTGACAGAACCTACTACCAGACTAGGGGCCCAAAGACTGACACAACCTACTACCGGACTAGGGTCCTAAAGACTGAGAGAACAGACTAGGGGCCAATAGACTGACAGAACCTACTACCAGACTAGGGTCCCAAAGACTGAGAGAACAGACTAGGGGCCAAAAGACTGACAGAACCTACTACCAGACTAGGGTCTTAAAGACTGCCAGAACCTACTACCAGACTAGGGGCCCAAAGGCTGACAGAACATACTTACGGTCCAAAGACTGACAGAACCTACTACCAGACTAGGGGCCCAAAGGCTGACAGAACATACTTACGGTCCAAAGACTGACAGAACCTACTACCAGACTAGGGTCCCAAAGACTGAGAGAACAGACTAGGGGCCAAAAGACTGACAGAACCTACTACCAGACTAGGGTCTTAAAGACTGCCAGAACCTACCCGCGCACACGTCCAGAGCGTGGTCTGCCTGGCTCAAGTCCAGCGGCATCTCTTCCTCTGGCAGGCCTCGGGGTCGGACACACAACCCTCCGAGTCGCTCTGGCAGGAAGACGGCCCCGCTGAGGGAGGCAGAGTGGAGAGGTCCTCTGGGGCCACACTGTGGAGGTTGAGCAGCCAACCCAGTTTGTTGCAGAGCAGCAGGCGGAGCCCGGGTGGCAGCGGCAGAGCGTCCAGCGTGTGGACACAGTCTGGCAGCAGGTGGCGCAGGCGGGCACAGCACAGGTACAAGAGGGAGGTGGGCACCCAGCAGGACCGGATCACCTTCATGCTGCTCTTGGCTGCCGTGGAGCACGCCATGGGGTACACGCTTTTATTGTGGAGGTCGCTGACAGCAACACCTAGTGCATTGAGAGGTAGAAGCTTTTATTGTGGAGGTCGCTGGCAGCGACACCTAGTGCATTGACAAGTAGAAGCTTTTATTGTGGAGGTCGCTGGCAGCAACACCTAGTGCATTGAGAAGTAGAAGCTTTTATTGTGGAGGTCGCTGGCAGCAACACCTAGTGCATTGAGAAGTAGAAGCTTTTATTGTGGAGGTCGCTGACAGCAACACCTAGTGCATTGACAAGTAGAAGCTTTTATTGTGGAGGTCGCTGGCAGCAACACCTAGTGCATTGAGAAGTAGAAGCTTTTATTGTGGAGGTCGCTGGCAGCAACACCTAGTGCATTGAGAAGTAGAAGCTTTTATTGTGGAGGTCGCTGGCAGCAACACCTAGTGCATTGAGAAGTAGAAGCTTTTATTGTGGAGGTCGCTGGCAGCAACACCTAGTGCATTGAGAAGTAGAAGCTTTTATTGTGGAGGTCGCTGGCAGCAACACCTAGTGCATTGAGAAGTAGAAGCTTTTATTGTGGAGGTCGCTGGCAGCAACACCTAGTGCATTGAGAAGTAGAAGCTTTTATTGTGGAGGTCGCTGGCAGCAACACCTAGTGCATTGAGAAGTAGAAGCTTTTATTGTGGAGGTCGCTGGCAGCAACACCTAGTGCATTGAGAAGTAGAAGCTTTTATTGTGGAGGTCGCTGGCAGCAACACCTAGTGCATTGAGAAGTAGAAGCTTTTATTGTGGAGGTCGCTGGCAGCAACACTTAGTACAGCAAGTAGGACATTTTAGTCCTCAGACAAATGTTTTAAAGTGATTTAGATTACCTTTTTTTATTTAGATGACCTTTTTTATCCTATGCACTGGCACATACCCACCTATGCACTGGCACATACCCACCTATGCACTGGCACATACCCACCTATGCACTGGCACATACCCACCTATGCACTGGCACATACCCACCTATGCACTGGCACATTCCAAATATGCACTGGCACATACCCACCTATGCACTGGCACATACCCACCTATGCACTGGCACATACCCACCTATGCACTTGCACATACCCACCTACGCACTTGCACATACCCACCTATGCACTGGCACATACCCACCTATGCACTGGCACATACCCACCTATGCACTGGCACATACCCACCTATGCACTTGCACATACCCACCTATGCACTGGCACATACCCACCTATGCACTGGCACATACCCACCTATGCACTGGCACATACCCACCTATGCACTGGCACATACCCACCTATGCACTGGCACATACCCACCTATGCACTGGCACATACCCACCTATGCACTTGCACATACCCACCTATGCACTGGCACATACCCACCTATGCACGTGCACATACCCACCTATGCACTGGCACATACCCACCTATG
Organism: Nerophis ophidion; assembly: GCF_033978795.1. NCBI lineage: Eukaryota > Metazoa > Chordata > Actinopteri > Syngnathiformes > Syngnathidae > Nerophis > Nerophis ophidion. The sequence continues at coordinate 38,500,843 of NC_084633.1, read as the reverse complement.
CACTGGCACATACCCACCTATGCACTGGCACATACCCACCTATGCACTGGCACATACCCACCTATGCACTGGCACATACCCACCTATGCACTGGCACATACCCACCTATGCACTGGCACATACCCACCTATGCACTGGCACATACCCACCTATGCACTGGCACATACCCACCTATGCACTGGCACATACCCACCTATGCACTTGCGGTTCTTGAAGAGGGTGAGCGTGCCATGCCAGGTGTCCAGGTGCAGCCCGATGATGGAGCCCTGGCCGAAGCGGGAAGCAAAGTTGACCTTGTCTCCTTTGTGGTGCAACAACCCTGTCACACACAATCACATCAGGAGGATTGGACAAACACTACCAGTAAAAGACACACAATACCAGTGTAGGACACACACTATCAGTGTAAGACACACACTAACAGTGTAGGACACACACTACCAGTGTAAGACACACAGTACCAATGTAGGACACACAGTACCAATGTAGGACACACAGTACCAATGTAGGACACACACTACCTGTGTAGGACACACACTACCAGTATAAAAGACACAGTACCAGTATAAGACACACAGTACCAGTATAGGACACATACTAACAGTATAAGACACATTACCAGTGGAGGACACACAATACCAGTGTAAGACACACAGTACCAGTGTAAGACACACAGTACCAGTGTAAGACACACAGTACCAGTGTAAGACACACACTACCTGTGTAGGACACACACTACCAGTATAAAAGACACAGTACCAGTATAAGACACACAGTACCAGTATAGGACACATACTAACAGTATAAGACACATTACCAGTGGAGGACACACACTACCAGTATAGGACACACAATACCAGTGAAAGACACACAGTACCAGTGTAGTACACAGACTACCAGTGTAAGACACACAGTACCAGTGTAAGACACACACTACACGTATAGGACACACAATACCAGTATAAGACACACAGTACCAGTGTAAGACACAAACTACCAGTGTAAGACACACAGTACCAGTGTAAGAGACACACTACCAGTGTAAGACACACACTACCAGTGTAAGACACACAATACCAGTATAAGACACACAGTACCAGTGTAAGACACACAATACCAGTATAAGAGACACAGTACCAGTGTAAGACACACACTACCAGTGTAAGACACACAGTACCAGTGTAAGACACACACTACATGTATAGGACACACAATACCAGTATAAGACACACAGTACCAGTGTAAGACACACACTACCAGTATAGGACACACAGTACCAGTGAAAGACACACAGTACCAGTGTAGTACACAGACTACCAGTGTAAGACACACAGTACCAGTGTAAGACACACACTACACGTATAGGACACACAATACCAGTATAAGACACACAGTACCAGTGTAAGAGACACAGTACCAGTGTAAGACACACACTACCAGTGTAAGACACACAATACCAGTATAAGACACACGGTACCAGTGTAAGACACACAATACCAGTATAAGAGACATAGTACCAGTGTAAGACACACAGTACCAGTGTAAGACACACACTACCAGTGTAAGACACACACTACACGTATAGGACACACAGTACCAGTATAGGACACATACTAACAATATAAGACACACATTACCAGTGTAGGACACACAGTACCAGTGTAAAACACACAGTACCAGTGTAAGACACACACTACACGTATAGGACACACAATACCAGTATAAGACACACAGTACCAGTGTAAGACACACAGTACCAGTGTAAGACACACAGTACCAGTGTAAGACACACAGTACCAGTATAGGACACACAATACCAGTGAAAGACACGCAGTACCAGTATAGGACACACAATACCAGTGAAAGACACGCAGTACCAGTGTAAGACACACACTACACGTATAGGGCACACAATACCAGTATAAGACACACACTACCAGTATAGGACACACAATACCAGTGAAAGACACACAGTACCAGTGAAAGACACACAGTACCAGTGAAAGACACACAGTACCAGTGTAAGACACACACTACCAGTGTAGGACACACAGTACCAGTGTAAGACACACAGTACCAGTGTAAGACACACACTACCAGTATAGGACTCACAGTACCAGTATAGGACACACAGTACCAGTGTAAGACACACAGTACCGGTGTAGGACACACAGTACCGGTGTAGGACACACAGTACCGGTGTAGGACACACAGTACCGGTGTAAGAGACACAATACCAGTATAAGACACACAGTACCAGTATAGGACACACAGTATCAGTATAGGACACACAGTACCAGTATAAGACAGACAGTACCAGTATAGGACACACAGTACCAGTATAGGACACACAGTACCAGTATAGGACACACAGTACCAGTATAGGACACACAGTACCAGTATAGGACACACAGTACCAGTATAAGACACACAGTACCAGTAAAGGACACAGAGTACCAGTGTAAGAGACATAGTACCAGTATAGGACACACAGTATCAGTATAGGACACACACTACCAGTATAAGACAGACAGTACCAGTATAGGACACACAGTACCAGTGTAAGAGACACAGTACCAGTATAAGACACACAGCACCAGTATAGGACACTCAGTACCAATGTAAGAGACACAGTACCAGTATAAGACACACAATATCAGTATAGGACACACAGTACCAATGTAAGAGACACAGTACCAGTATAAGACACACAGTATCAGTATAGGACACACAGTACCAGTGTAATTGACACAGTACCAGTGTAAGACACACAGTACCAGTGTAAGACACACAGTACCACTATTAGACACACAGTATCAGTATAGGACACACACTACCAGTATAAGACAGACAGTACCAGTATAGGACACACAGTACCAGTATAAGACACACAGTTCCGGTATAGGAGACACAGTACCAGTATAAGACACACAGTATCAGTATAGGACACACAGTATCAGTATAGGACACACAGTATCAGTATAGGACACACAGTACCAGTATAAGACACAGTACCAGTATAGGACACACAGTACCAGTGTAAGAGACACAGTACCAGTATAAGACACACAGTATCAGTATAGGACACACAGTACCAGTGTAAGAGACACAGTACCAGTATAAGACACACAGTATCAGTATAGGACACGCAGTACCAGTGTAAGAGAGACAGTACCAGTATAAGACACACAGTACCAGTATAGGACACACAGTACCAGTGTAAGAGACACAGTACCAGTATAAGACAACACAGTATCAGTATAGGACACACAGTACCAGTGTAAGACACACAATACCAGTGTAAGACACACAGTACCAGTATAGGACACAAAGTACCAGTATAGGACACACAGTACCAGTGTAGGACACACACTACCTGTGTAGGTCACACACTACCAGTATAAGACACACAGTACCAGTATATCAATCAATCAATCAATGTTTACTTATATAGCCCTAAATCACTAGTGTCTCAAAGGGCTGCATAGGACACACAGTACCAGTGTAAGAGACACAGTACCAGTATAGGACACACAGTACCAGTGTCTGACACACAGTACCAGTGTCTGACACACAGTATCAGTATAGGACACACAGTACCAGTATAAGACACACAGTACCAGTATAGGACACACAGTACCAGTATGACACACAGTACCAGTATAGGACACACAGTACCAGTATAAGACACACAGTACCAGTATAAGATACACAATACCAGTATAAGACACACAATACCAGTATAGGACACACAGTACCAGTGTAGGACACACAGTACCAGTGTAGGACAGGCCCCAGCTGTCCAGGTCTTTCCCTAGCAGGCTGCAGAAGGTGTGTCTGTATTTTTCTAGGTTGACGTCGCAGGTGCCGATGCCCACCATCTGTAGCAATGAAGGGAGGAAGAAAGGAAGGAAGGAAGGAAGGAAGGAAGGAAGGAAGGAAAGAAGGAAGGAGCGTTAGGCCTTTTGGTGCTGGACCGCTCACAGTCCCCTACCATGTTGGTTCTATACACCGCTCACTGCTGCCTACCATGTTGGTTCTATACACCGCTCACAGTCCCCTACCATGTTGGTTCTATACACCGCTCACTGCTGCCTACCATGTTGGTTCTATACACCGCTCACTGCTGCCTACCATGTTGGTTCTATACACCGCTCACTGCTGCCTACCATGTTGGTTCTATACACCGCTCACTGCTACCTACCATGTTGGTTCTATACACCGCTCACAGTCCCCTACCATGTTGGTTCTATACACCGCTCACAGTCCCCTACCATGTTGGTTCTATACACCGCTAACAGTCCCCTACCATGTTGGTTCTATACACCGCTCACAGTCCCCTACCATGTTGGTTCTATACACCGCTCATAGTCCCCTACCATGTCGGTTCTATACACCGCTCTCAGTCCCCTACCATGTTGGTTCTATACACCGCTCTCAGTCCCCACCATGTTGGTTCTATACACCGCTCACAGTCCCCTACCATGTTGGTTCTATACACCGCACACAGTCGCCTACCATGTCGGTTCTATACATCACTCACAGCTGCCTACCATGTCGGTTCTATACACCGCTCACAGTCCCCTACCATGTTGTGTTCTATACACCTCTCACAGTCCCCAACCATGTCTGTTCTATACACCGCTCACAGTCCCCTACCATGTCGGTTCTATACACCGCTCTGTCCCCTACCATGTTTGTTCTATACACCGCTCACAGTCTCCTACCATGTTGGTCCTATACACCGCTCACAGTCCCCTACCATGTTGGTTCTATACACCGCTCACAGTCCCCTACCATGTTGGTTCTATACACCGCTCTCAGTCCCCTACCATGTTGGTTCTATACACCGCTAACAGTCCCCTACCATGTTGGTTCTATACACCGCACACAGTCGCCTACCATGTCGGTTCTATACATCACTCACAGCTGCCTACCATGTCGGTTCTATACACCGCTCACAGTCCCCTACCATATTGTGTTCTATACACCTCTCACAGTCCCCAACCATGTCTGTTCTATACACCGTTCACAGTCCCCTACCATGTCGGTTCTATACACCGCTCTGTCCCCTACCATGTTTGTTCTATACACCGCTCACAGTCTCCTACCATGTTGGTCCTATACACCGCTCACAGTCCCCTACCATGTTGGTTCTATACACCGCTCACAGTCCCCTACCATGTTGGTTCTATACACCGCTCTCAGTCCCCTACCATGTTGGTTCTATACACCGCTCACAGTCCCCTACCATGTTGGTTCTATACACCGCACACAGTCGCCTACCATGTTGGTTCTATACATCACTCACAGTCCCCTACCATGTGGGTTGTATACACCGCTCACAGTCCCCTACCATGTGGGTTGTATACACCGCTCACAGTCCCCTACCATGTTGGTTCTATACACCGCTCACAGTCCCCTACCATGTTGGTTCTATACACCGCTCATAGTCCCCTACCATGTCGGTTCTATACACCGCTCTCAGTCCCCTACCATGTTGGTTCTATACACCGCTCACAGTCCCCTACCATGTTGTGTTCTATACACCGCTCACAGTCCCCTACCATGTTGTGTTCTATACACCGCTCACAGTCCCCTACCATGTTGGTTCTATACACCGCTAACAGTCCCCTACCATGTGGGTTGTATACACCGCTCACAGTCCCCTACCATGTTGGTTCTATACACCGCTAACAGTCCCCTACCATGTGGGTTGTATACACCGCTCACAGTCCCCTACCATGTGGGTTGTATACACCGCTCACAGTCCCCTACCATGTCAGTTCCATAAACAGGCGAGGTCATCTTGATCTCCCAGAAGTGCTGCCCCTCCCCCAGCTGCTTGGAGCCGCGGATGGCAGCGGTCCCACAGCTGTACTCGGAGTGGAAGTTGACTTCGCGATGGTCGCCACTCAGCAGCGTGGCCGTGGAGCGGCTGCTGTCGTCCCACACCCACTCAAAGTCTACAAACACAACATGGATGGCTATGGATCAGCAGCTCCAAAGTGCCAACTCACTTTTCATTGCCATGTTGTATCAAGTACATCATTAGTGGAGCTGTCAATCAAAGCTTGTGTGTTTCATCACTTTTCATTGCCATGTTGTATCAAGTACATCAATAATGGAGCTGTCAATCAAAGCTTGTGTGTTTCATCACTTTTCATTGCCATGTTGTATCAAGTAAATCAATAGTGGAGCTGTCAATCAAAGCTTGTGTGTTTCATCACTTTTCATTGCCATGTTGTATCAAGTACATCATTAGTGGAGCTGTCAATCAAAGCTTGTGTGTTTCATCCCTTTTCATTGCCATGTTGTATCAAGTACATCATTAGTGGAGCTGTCAATCAAAGCTTGTGTGTTTCATCACTTTTCATTGCCATGTTGTATCAAGTACATCAATAGTGGAGCTGTCAATCAAAGCTTGTGTGTTTCATCACTTTTCATTGCCATGTTGTATCAAGTACATCATTAGTGGAGCTGTCAAGCAAAGTTTGTGTGTTTCATCACTTTTCATTGCCATGTTGTATCAAGTACATCATTAGTGGAGCTGTCAATCAAAGCTTGTGTGTTTCATCACTTTTCATTGCCATGTTGTATCAAGTACATCATTAGTGGAGCTGTCAATCAAAGCTTGTGTGTTTCATCACTTTTCATTGCCATATTGTATCAAGTACATCAATAATGGAGCTGTCAATCAAAGGTTGTGTTTCATCACTTTGCATTGCCTTATTGTATCAAGTACATCAATAATGGAGCTGTCAATCAAAGGTTGTGTGTTTCATCACTTTTCATTGCCATATTGTATCATGTACATCAATAGTGGAGCTGTCAATCAAAGGTTGTATTTTTCATCACTTTTCATTGCCATGTTGTATCAAGTACATCATTAGTGGAGCTGTCAATCATAGGTTGTGTGTTTCATCACTTTTCATTGCCATGTTGTACCAAGTACATCATTAGTGGAGCTGTCAATCAAAGCTTGTGTGTTTCCTCACTTTTCATTGCCATATTGTATCAAGTACATCAATAGTGGAGCTGTCAATCAAAGCTTGTGTGTTTCATCACTTTTCATTGCCATGTTGTATCAAGTACATCAATAGTGGAGCTGTCAATCAAAGCTTGTGTGTTTCATCACTTTTCATTGCCATGTTGTATCAAGTACATCATTAGTGGAGCTGTCAATCAAAGCTTGTGTGTTTCATCACTTTTCATTGCCATGTTGTATCAAGTACATCATTAGTGGAGCTGTCAATCAAAGCTTGTGTGTTTCATCACTTTTCATTGCCATGTTGTATCAAGTACATCATTAGTGGAGCTGTCAATCAAAGCTTGTGTGTGTCATCACTTTTCATTGCCATGTTGTATCAAGTACATCATTAGTGGAGCTGTCAATCAAAGCTTGTGTGTTTCATCACTTTTCATTGCCATGTTGTATCAAGCACATCATTAGTGGAGCTGTCAATCAAAGCTTGTGTGTTTCATCACTTTTCATTGCCATATTGTATCAAGTACATCATTAGTGGAGCTGTCAATCAAAGGTTGTGTTTCATCACTTTTCATTGCCATGTTGTATCAAGTACATCAATAATGGAGCTGTCAATCAAAGGTTGTGTTTCATCACTTTTCATTGCCATATTGTATCAAGTACATCAATAATGGAGCTGTCAATCAAAGGTTGTGTGTTTCATCACTTTTCAATGCCATATTGTATCAAGTACATCATTAGTGGAGCTGTCAATCAAAGGTTGTGTTTTTCATCACTTTTCATTGCCATGTTGTATCAAGTACATCATTAGTGGAGCTGTCAATCAAAGCTTGTGTGTTTCATCACTTTTCATTGCCATGTTGTATCAAGTACATCATTAGTGGAGCTGTCAATCATAGGTTGTGTGTTTCATCACTTTTCATTGCCATGTTGTATCAAGTACATCATTAGTGGAGCTGTCAATCAAAGCTTGTGTGTTTCATCACTTTTCATTGCCATGTTCTATCAAGTACATCATTAGTGGAGCTGTCAATCAAAGCTTGTCTGTTTCATCACTTTTCATTGCCATGTTGTATCAAGTACATCATTAGTGGAGCTGTCAATCAAAGCTTGTGTGTTTCATCACTTTTCATTGCCATGTTGTACCAAGTACATCATTAGTGGAGCTGTCAATCAAAGCTTGTGTGTTTCATCACTTTTAATTGCCATGTTGTATCAAGTACATCATTAGTGGAGCTGTCAATCAATCAGATGAATGACACTTGGAAGTAGTGTCAGAATGTCACACAGCCTGAAATTACCATGCATCTTTTCTACCTTTTTTTACAGTTTGTTTGCTGTACTTTTATTGACATGTTTTCTGAATGCATTCATACAAATGATGTACTGCGTGCATAATGTGTAAGCTGCACCTATCTTTACCACCAATGTTGTTTTATCATACACTGCAAACACTGATTGGTGCAAATAAAAACTGGCTACAGTTAAAAAGTCATACATTTGACTTTTTCCAACCGATACGGATATTACATTTTAAAGCATTTATCAGCCGATAATATCAGCAGTCCGATGTTATCGGACATCTC
>NC_084633.1:38469769-38484769 GCF_033978795.1 Nerophis ophidion | reverse complement strand
TATGCATGTTTAAAACTATGTTGCCAAGTGTATATGCACGTTGAAAACTATGTTGCCAGGTATAGATGTCCACATTTAGAGACGACTATGTCGATGCAGCCAAGCTAACAGCTAGCCGCTGGCTATCAAGTTATAACTCGTAGGAATAATACATGATGGCATTGGAACATTTTGAATGGAATTCCCACATTTAAATCTGTTCTTTTCGCCAAAATGTCAAATCATTTCACGGACGAGAGGCGACAAAAGGGTTGTAAAATGTACAGAAGTGAGATGCTAACCTAGCATGCTCGCTAAGGTGAGTATAAAACGTAGTTACCTGCCGGCTGGCGAACAACAAATGTTCTTCAGTGAAGAAACTTATCTCCACATCGTCCACGCAGGGGAAAGGACTGCGTGACTGGAAATGAGCTACTTTCATCAGTGAGGGGAAACAATAACATGCAGGCGGATGGAGGGCACCACTTCCGGGAGTTAACATTAACATGCAGGCGGATGGAGGGCACCACTTCCGGGAGTTAACATTAACATGCAGGCGGATGGAGGGCACCACTTCCACTTCCGGGAGTTTACAACGATAGTAAAACAAAAAATTAATTTTTCACATCAGCCTCGCAACATTAAACTACTTGTATAAGATGAATAATATATATATTAATATATTTTATCCCTTGGTTTAGTTGTTGACTATTTTATTTTCCTAACTCTGTTATGCAGAGGTGTACTTATAACAATTGTATGGACAAAAGACACCACAGCAGAGTGTTTGTTTGTTGAGGAAGATGACTTTTATTTTGAAATTTGACGAGTACAGTACAAAAGTAGCAGCACTACAAGGATACGTGTTTGATATTGAACACACACACACCATAAAGCACATGACACCCAACAGTGCGATTACTAACAACACACACACGTGATATAATATTCCATTTAGACAACTTTCATGAAGTCAAAATCCTCACAGCTTTCAGCAAAAAGCAAAAAAAAAAAAACCCTGCTGTGATGAAATAAAGAAAAGGTCCCCCGAACAGAAGAGGAAGGTAAACACTGATGCATTGTGGGTAGACCACTGAAGAGATACTCACAGCACACTTCACCTTGGACCTTGCACCTGACACCACTGGATGGCTGCAACCACCGACTAGACTGCCGGGTCCCAGCAGGACTAGACTGAGGCCATCCCGTCCTGTCAGGGCCGCTTTGTGTCATGGAAGTTGCTTTTATTCTGGCTGCTTTTGGATGTGGAATGATTTATTTGGTGGACAGGATGAGCGCCACGATCAGGCCGTAGAGCCCCAGCACCTCGGCGAAGATCAGGATCAGGATCATGCCCACGAAGAGGCGGGGCTGCTGGGCCGTGCCTCTCACGCCGGCGTCTCCTACGATGCCGATGGCGAAGCCGGCCGCCAGACCGCTAAGACCCACGCTCAGACCGGCTCCTAGATGCAGGAAGCTCCTGGTGGAGGGAAGACAGCGACATCACCACCTTGTCCAGGTCTGGGACGCTGCACACTGAGACCGGACCGAGACCGGACCGAGACCGGACCGAGACCGGACTGAGACCAGGCCACCTGGTTGCTTGGAACACGCTCATCAGCCAAAACATTAGGGACACCTGCACAATCGTATGAGACTAGGGCTGGGCCAGAAAACGTTCCCTCATTTTTGTTCCACATCAATATATATCGCCATTTCCCCCCCACATCAATAAATATATAAATGTTTATTCCACATCAATGTGTATCCTCATTTTTTCCCACATCAATAAATATATGAATTTTTACTCTACATCAATATCAATCCGCATTTTTTTTGTTCCACATCAATATTTCAGATTTTTTTTCCCCACATCCATATATATATATCCTCATTTTTGTTCCAAATCATTATATAATCCCCATTTTTGTTCCACATCAAAATATATGTCCATTTTGTTCCACATCAATATACATCCTCATTTTTGTTACACATTAATATCGGAGTTTGTGTTCCACATCAAAATATCCCCATTTTTGTTCCACATCAATACATATCTCTATTTTTGTTCCACATCAATATACATATTTTTTGTTCCATATCAGTTATATATCCCAATTTTTGGTTCCACACCAAAATATATATCCTCATTTTTTGTCCCGCATCAAAATATTGCGGAATTTTTGTTCCACATCAATATATAGTTGAATTTTTGTTTCACCAGGGTGTACCCCGCTTTCCGCCCGATTGTAGCTGAGATAGGCGCCAGCGCCCCCCGCGACCCCGAATGGGAATAAGTGGTAGAAAATGGATGGATGGATCAATATCGGAATTTTTGTTCCGCATAAATATATATCCTTATATTTGTTCCACATCAATATATATAATTTTTGCTCCACATAAATATGTATATCACCATTTTTGTTCCACATCAATATATATCGCCATTTTTCCCCCCACATCAATAAATATATAAATGTTTATTCCACATCAATATGTATCCTCATTTTTTCCCACATCAATAAATATATGAATTTTTATTCTACATCAATATATATCTGCATTTTTTTTGTTCCACATCAAAATTTCAGAATTTTTTTCCCACATCTATATATATATATATATATATCCTCATTTTTGTTCCAAATCATTATATAATCCCCATTTGTGTTCCACATTAAAATATATATCCATTTTGTTCCACATCAATACACGTCTTCATTTTTGTTTCACATTAATATCGGAGTTTGTGTTCCACATCAAAATATATCCCCATTTTTGTTCCACGTCAATATATATCTCTATTTTTGTTCCACATCAATATATATAATTTTTGTTCCATATCAGTTATATATCCCAATTTTTGGTTCAACACCAAAATATATATACTAATTTTTTCCCCCACATCAAAATATTGCAGAATTTTTGTTCCACATCAATATATAGTTGAATTTGTTTCACATCAATATCGGAATTTTTGTTCCACATAAATATATATCCTTATATTCGTTCCACATCAATACATATAATTTTTGCTCCACATCAATATATATCCTCATTTTTTGATCCACATCAATATTCATATCTGAATTTTTGTTCCAGATTAATAAATATTCTCATTTTTGCTCCAGATCAATATATATTCTCATTTTTGTTCCACATCAATATATATCCTCTTTTTTATCCACATCAATATATATATATCGGAATATTTGCTCCATATCAAAATATATCAGAATTTTTGTTCCAAATCAATGTATATCCTGTTTTTGTTCCACATCAATATCGGAATTTTTGTTCCACATCAACATATATCCTTATTTTTGTTCCACATCAATATCAGATTTTTTGTTCCTCATCAATATATATCCTTATTTTTGTTCCACATCAATGTATATCCGCATTTTTTTGATCCACATCATTACATATATCTGAAATTTTGTTCCAGAATAATATATATTCTCATTTTTGCTCCAGATCAATATACATTCTCATTTTTGTTCCACATCAATATATATCCTCTTTTTTTTATCCATATCAAAATATATCAGAATTTTTGTTCAAAATCAATCGATATCCTCATTTCTGTTCCAGATCAACATATCCATCCATCCGTCTATTTACTACCGCTTATTCCCTTTTGGGGTCGCAAGGGTACAACATTGTGGTGCCAATAACGCTGATACAACGTTGTGGTGCCAATAACGCTGATACAACGTTGTGGTGCCAATAACCCTGATACAACATTGTGGTGCCAATAACCCTGATACAACATTGTGGTGCCAATAACGCTGATACAACGTTGTGGTGCCAATAACGCTGATACAACATTGTGGTGCCAATAACCCTGATACAACATTGTGGTGCCAATAACCCTGATACAACATTGTGGTGCCAATAACCCTGATACAACATTGTGGTGCCAATAACCCTGATACAACATTGTGGTGCCAATAACCCTGATACAACATTGTGGTGCCAATAACGCTGATACAACATTGTGGTGCCAATAACGCTGATACAACATTGTGGTGCCAATAACGCTGATACAACATTGTGGTGCCAATAACCCTGATACAACATTGTGGTGCCAATAACGCTGATACTACATTGTGGTGCCAATAACCCTGATACAACACTGTGGTGCCAATAACCCTGATACAACATTGTGGTGCCAATAACGCTGATACTACATTGTGGTGCCAATAACCCTGATACAACACTGTGGTGCCAATAACCCTGATACAACATTGTGGTGCCAATAACGCTGATACTACATTGTGGTGCCAATAACCCTGATACAACACTGTGGTGCCAATAACCCTGATACAACATTGTGGTGCCAATAACGCTGATACTACATTGTGGTGCCAATAACCCTGATACAACATTGTGGTGCCAATAACCCTGATACAACATTGTGGTGCCAATAACCCTGATACAACATTGTGGTGCCAATAACCCTGATACAACATTGTGGTGCCAATAACCCTGATACAACATTGTGGTGCCAATAACCCTGATACAACATTGTGGTGCCAATAACCCTGATACAACATTGTGGTGCCAATAACGCTGATACAACATTGTGGTGCCAATAACGCTGATACAACATTGTGGTGCCAATAACGCTGATACAACATTGTGGTGCCAATAACCCTGATACAACATTGTGGTGCCAATAACGCTGATACTACATTGTGGTGCCAATAACCCTGATACAACACTGTGGTGCCAATAACCCTGATACAACATTGTGGTGCCAATAACGCTGATACTACATTGTGGTGCCAATAACCCTGATACAACACTGTGGTGCCAATAACCCTGATACAACATTGTGGTGCCAATAACGCTGATACTACATTGTGGTGCCAATAACCCTGATACAACATTGTGGTGCCAATAACCCTGATACAACATTTTTATAGCGCTACATCCCGAGTAACAAGCACCATAAGCGGCTACTTTTTTCTTACGCTAGGAACCCTGCGGCTTGTAAAATGGTGCAGCTAATTTATTAATGCTAATACTTAAAAGAAAAAAACAAGCTAAGATACTTAGGTGTGTTGTTACTGTTTGTGCTATGGCGCCATCTTTTGGACAAGTCCACTCACTGCAGGTGCTGTTGAAATAGTGTGTGTGCTTATAACAACAATATCACCAATACTTCTTCATCTTCAAGTCACCAGATGTATTGTTGGTGCCTTATGCATGTTTTTTTAATGGCTGGATTAGAGGACTTCCTTTTGGCTCGCTTGGAAGCAGACTTTTATCTACAAGTTTAATAACCGCATTAAAAAAAATACATCCGTCGTCATGTCTTTCATAATAATTGTCAACGAGTAACAAAATTCCAAGAATACCTTTTAAATGTTGCAATCAAAAATGAGCTTAATACCAAAAACAGTATTAAATTGGAATGTTTGAGTAGTGGTGTGGATTCCCAAGTACCAGGAAGTGGACCTTCATTGTAATATTGTTGGATGAAAGCAAACATTGTAATCTTTGTAAAGACATGATTGTTTTATTGTTGGTGTGACGCCTATCTGGCAATGCGGTTACGTTCTCTCGTTGATGCAGGCGGAAGGTAAGAAATTATGATTTATTTATATTACGAAACAGACTAGGAACAGAAAACACTTGCACAAAGGCACTAGAGACAAAACCAACGGAACTAGTGTGGGAGCTCGAAATAACTGAAAACGTTAGCATGTAAACAAACACAGGCATAGCATGGAAGCTAACAAACACAAAGTCTTTACCACAAGCGGGGGTAGCGACATCACCAGTTGCATTGGACAGCAAATTAGACTGCGAGGACGAATGACAAAAAAGGGCAGGCTTAAATAGGGACAGAAATTAGGAGGCAGGTGTGCGTCAAAAACACAAGGCAGGTGACACTAATATGTAACTATGGCAACAGAACAAAACAGCAAGTGCCACCAGGAACTAAGGAAGACAAAATAACAGAACAAACCAGAATATGCCATGATCCAAGTAGCGGATCATGACAGTTGGATGGAAAGCAAGCATTGTAATCTTTGTAAAGAGCGTACCATCTCTTCACATTGAACCAACTAGTGTGGCCAGTCAGTGTCAGTAAAAGCAACATTATTTGATCGGTAGTGGCCGTGGTTCTAAGTGTGTGACTCAGCATGCCAAATAAAGACATCTTACTTGTAGAGAGTGACCCTCTCAGAGATGTTGTTGGCTATCAGCACCGCCACCACCAGCCCGTAGATGGCGATGATGCCCGCCATGACCACGGGGATGATGGACTTCATGATGAGCTCGGGCCGCATTACCGACATGGCGGCGATGCCCGTGCCGCTCTTTGCTGTCCCGTACGCCGCGCCCAGAGCTGTGGGAACAAAAGGGTCGGGAGTAGAAGTGATAAATGTTAGCCATGTTGCAAATCAATGTGTTATGCATGAGCATTGTACAAGGTAACTCTTTGTTAGAGGACACTTGATATTTGGGCTGGGGGATACAACCATATCAATATATATCCCCATAGACACAGGATGATGTCATATATATCCCATAGACACAGGATGATGTCATAAATATATCCCATAGACACAGAATGATGTCAAATATATCCCATAGACACAGGATGATGTTATATATATCCCATAGACACAGGATGATGTCATAAATATATCCCATAGACACAGAATGATGTCAAATATATCCCATAGACACAGGATGATGTCATATATACCCCATATACACAGGATGATGTCATAAATATATCCCATAGACACAGAATGATGTCGACTATATCCCATAGACACAGGATGATGTCATATATATATCCCATAGACACAGGATGATGTCATATATATACCATAGATAAAGGATGATGTCATATATATCCCATGGACAAAAGATGATGTCATATATATCCCATAGACACAGAATGATGTCATAAATATATCCCATAGACACAGGATGATGTCATATATATACCATAGATAAAGGATGATGTCATATATATCCCATGGACAAAAGATGATGTCATATATATCCCATAGACACAGAATGATGTCATATATATCCCATAGACACAGGAGGATGTCATAAGTATATCCCATAGACACAGGATGATGTCATTGAGAAATGTGTTTGCTGAATCAGGGCAATTGATTTTCCTTCTTGGTGGGAAGAAAGGTAAAGTGTGGTTAGCAAGGTTGGTTGCATGAACAAAGGAAATGATCATGTGACACGCTAACAGCCAATCGGGGGACAGTATCGACAATCAGTCTTTGCGTGGAGTGAGAAGAGAAAGTCCAAAATGAAGAAATGGTGGATCAAAGAGGAAAAGTCACTTTTGGGGGATTTGTCCAAAGCAACTGTAGTCAGACCTATGTAATCTGGACATGATGCAAGGCAAGAGCGCTAACTACACACCACCATAGCTCACCCTTTAGAGCACAGCTGTAACTTCCTGCCACTAAACCTGCAGAAAATACTTCTTCTCAGGTGTCTACATGTGGACATGGTGCACTAGTTTATTACACTTGATGAAGCATTTCTTACATATTGATGATTAGTAACATCTTATTGTGAAGTCTTCAATGTGTTTGTTGACATAGTTGCAGTGTTTCCATGTGCTGACATTTACTTTCTGCCTTCCTTTCCGTCACGCTTGCACCTCCTGGTACCCCAGCACCTCCAAGACCCTCAAATCTAGACTCCAAACATCCTCGAACAAGCTAGTCAGGTTACTTCCAGACCTCCACCCCAGATCACACCTCACTCCTACCCACTTTGGAGAAGTGGGTAGGAGTGAGTAACAGTAAGATGAAAGGCAGTTAGTCACCAGTATGAATGTCACAACAAGGCTTGGACGTGGATTGTATTCTTCGACGCAGATGAGAATCAGCACGAGCGAGACGTGGACGTGAGTACATGGTCGTTTATTTAAAACTATAAGGACAAATAAACAAACTAAGGGCGCTCACAGCCTTCCCGGTAAGGTTTATTCAGGTGTACTGGAGAGGAGGCTACGTCGGATAGTCGAACCTCGGATTCAGGAGGAACAGTGTGGTTTTCGTCCTGGTCGTGGAACTGTGGACCAGCTCTATACTCTCGGCAGGGTTCTTGAGGGTGCATGGGAGTTTGCCCAACCAGTCTACATGTGCTTTGTGGACTTGGAGAAGGCATTCGACCGTGTCCCTCGGGAAGTCCTGTGGGGAGTGCTCAGAGAGTATGGGGTATCGGACTGTCTTATTGTGGCGGTCCACTCCCTGTATGATCAGTGTCAGAGCTTGGTCCGCATTGCCGGCAGTAAGTCGAACACATTTCCAGTGAGGGTTGGACTCCGCCAAGGCTGTCCTTTGTCACCGATTCTATTCATAACTTTTATGGACAGAATTTCTAGGCGCAGTCAAGGCGTTGAGGGGTTCCGGTTTGGTGACCGCAGGATTAGGTCTCTGCTTTTTGCAGATGATGTGGTCCTGATGGCTTCATCTGACCGGGATCTTCAGCTCTCACTGGATCGGTTCGCAGCCGAGTGTGAAGCGACCGGAATGAGAATCAGCACCTCCAAGTCCGAGTCCATGGTTCTCGCCCGGAAAAGGGTGGAGTGCCATCTCCGGGTTGGGGAGGAGACCCCACCCCAAGTGGAGGAGTTCAAGTACCTAGGAGTCTTGTTCACGAGTGAGGGAAGAGTGGATCGTGAGATCGACAGGCGGATCGGTGCGGCGTCTTCAGTAATGCGGACGTTGTACCGATCCGTTGTGGTGAAGAAGGAGCTGAGCCGGAAGGCAAAGCTCTCAATTTACCGGTCGATCTACGTTCCCATCCTCACCTATGGTCATGAGCTTTGGGTCATGACCGAAAGGATAAGATCACGGGTACAAGCGGCCCAAATGAGTTTCCTCCGCCGTGTGGCGGGTCTCTCCCTTAGAGATAGGGTGAGAAGCTCTGCCATCCGGGAGGAACTCAAAGTAAAGCCGCTGCTCCTCCACATGGAGAGGAGCCAGATGAGGTGGTTCGGGTATCTGGTCAGGATGCCACCCGAACGCCTCCCTAGGGAGGTGTTTAGGGCACGTCCAACCGGTAGGAGGCCACGGGGAAGACCCAGGACACGTTGGGAAGACTATGTCTCCCGGCTGGCCTGGGAACGCCTCGGGATCCCCCGGGAGGAGCTAGACGAAGTGGCTGGGGAGAGGGAAGTCTGGGTTTCCCTGCTTAGGCTGTTGCCCCCGCGACCCGACCTCGGATAAGCGGAAGATGATGGATGGATGGATGGGCGCTCACAAGGAGGTACAGACACCTGGCTATGAACAAACAAAAGACTAGCATAAATGCTGCAAACTACAAACATGAAACAAAAACACTTGCTCGATTAGCATGAATAATAATAAACTATAAATAAATAAATAAATGGGTTGTACTTGTATAGCGCTTTTCTACCTTCAAGGTACTCAAAGCGCTTTGACACTACTTCCACATTTACCCATTCACACACTGATGGAGGGAGCTGCCATGCAAGGCGCCAACCAGCACCCATCAGGAGCAAGGGTGAAGTGTCTTGCTCAGGACACAACGGACGTGACGAGGTTGGTTCTAGGTGGGATTTGAACCAGTGACCCTCGGGTTGCGCACGGCCACTGGACCACTGCGCCACGCCGTCCCAACAAACAAACAAAACTAGCACATGGCATGAATACAAAAACGTACACGGCATGGAACTATGGACGAGGGCATGAAGGAGGTGCATCATGGGTAGCGTGTGTGCGAGTGTGAAGATCCCAGGACGAAGACAAGAAAAAGAGTGACTTAAATAGCTGTGATCATTAGTGAAAACAGGTGTGAGGCTGAGAACAGGGACATGACAGGTGAAAACTAATGAGTTGGCATGGAAACAAACAAAACCAGGAAGTTGAAAACGTGACTGAATGTCCAAAATCAAAAACATAACATGACAAAACAAAACATGATCCATTGGTGTGACAACGAAGATGAAAAGTAGTCAGTAACAATAAGATGAAAGGTAGTTAGTGACAGTATGAAGAGGAAAGGTAGTTAGTCACAGTATGAAGAGGAAAGGTAGTTAGTCACAGTATGATGAAAGGTAGTTATTCACACAGTATGAAGATGAAGGTAGTTAGTAACAGTATGATGAAAGGTAGTTATTCATACAGTATGAAGATGAAGGTAGTTAGTAACAGTATGATGAAAAGTAGTTAGTCATACAGTATGAAGATGAAGGTAGTTAGTAACAGTATGATGAAAGGTAGTTATTCACACAGTATGAAGATGAAGGTAGTAACACTAAGAGGAAAGGTAGTCACAGTATGAAGATGAAAAGTAGTTAGTAACCGTAAGATGAAAGGTAGTTAGTCACGGTATGAAGATGAAAGATAGTAACAGTAAGATGAAATGTGGTAGTAGTAAGATGAAAGGTAGTAGTAGTAAGATTAAAGGTAGTAGTAGTAAGATGAAAGGTGGTAGTAGTAGTAAGATGGGTAGTAGTAAGATTAAAGGTAGTAGTAGTAAGATGAAAGGTGGTAGTAGTAGTAAGATGGGTAGTAGTAAGATTAAAGGTAGTAGTAGTAAGATGAAAGGTGGTAGTAGTAGTAAGATGGGTAGTAGTAAGATTAAAGGTAGTAGTAGTAAGATGAAAGGTGGTAGTAATAGTAGTAATATGAAAGGTAGTAGTAGTAGTAAGATTAACGGTAGTAGTAGTAAGATGGGTAGTAGTAAGATGAAAGGTAGTAGTAGTAAGATGAAAGGTAGTAGTAAGATGAAAGGTTATAGTAGTAAGATTAAAAGCAGTAGTAGTAAGATTAAAGGTAGTAGTAGTAAGATTAAAGGTGGTAGTAGTAGTAGTAAGATGGGTAGTTGTAAGATTAAAGGTAGTAGTAAGATGAAAGGTGGTAGTAGTAGTAGTAAGATGGGTAGTTGTAAGATTAAAGGTAGTGGTAAGATGAAAGGTGGTAGTAGTAGTATTAGTAAGATGATAGATAGTAGTAGTAAGATTAAAGGTAGTAGTATTAAGATTAAAGGTGGTAGTAGTAGTAAGATTAAAGGTGGTAGTAGTAAGATGGGTGGTAGTAAAATTAAAGGTAGTAGTAGTAGTAAGATTAAAGGTGGTAGTAGTAGTACTAGTAAGATGAAAGGTGGTAGTAGTAGTAGTCAGATGGGTAGTAGTCAGATGGGTAGTAGTAAGATTAAGGGTAGTAGTAAGATTAAGGGTAGTAGTAAGATGAAAGGTAGTAATAGTAAGATTAAAGGTAGTAGTAGTAAGATGAAAGGTGGGAGTAGTAGTAGTAAGATGGGTAGTAGTAAGATTAAAGATAGTTGTAAGATGAAAGGTGGTAGTAGTAGTAGTAAGATGAAAGGTAGTAGTAAGATTAAAGGTAGTAGGAGTAAGATTAAAGGTAGTAGTAGTAGTAAGATGAAATGTAGTAGTAAGATGAAAGGTAGTAGTAGTAAGATGAAAGGTAGTAGTAGTAAGATATGAAAGGTAGTAGTAGTAAGATATGAAAGGTAGTAGTAGTAAGATGAAACGTAGTAGTAGTAAGATGAAAGGTAGTAGTAGTAAGATGAAAGGTAGTAGTAAGATGAAAGGTAGTAGTAAGATGAAAGGTAGTAGTAGTAAGATGAAAGGTAGTAGTAAGATGAAAGGTAGTAGTAATAGTAGTAGTAAGATGAAAGGTAGTAGTAAGATGAGGTAGTTTTAAGATGAAAGGTAGTAGTAGTAAGATATGAAAGGTAGTAGTAGTAAGATGAAAGGTAGTAGTAAGATGAAAGGTAGTAGTAGTAAGATATGAAAGGTAGTAGTAATAAGATGAAAGGTAGTAGTAGTAAGATGAAAGGTAGTAGTAGTAAGATTAAATGTAGTAGTAGTAAGATGAAAGGTAGTAGTAGTAAGATGAAAGGTAGTAGTAATAGTAGTAGTAAGATGAAAGGTAGTAGTAAGATGAGGTAGTTTTAAGATGAAAGGTAGTAGTAGTAAGATATGAAAGGTAGTAGTAGTAAGATATGAAAGGTAGTAGTAGTAAGATGAGAGGTAGTAGTAGTAGAAGATGAGAGGTAGTAGAAGATGAAAGGTAGTAGTAGTAGAAGATGAAAGGTAGTAGTAGTAAGATATGAAAGGTAGTAGTAGTAAGATGAGAGGTAGTAGTAGTAGAAGATGAAAGGTAGTAGTAGAAGATGAAAGGTAGTAGTAGTAGAAGATGAAAGGTAGTAGTAGTGTAAGATGAAAGGTAGTAGTAGTAGTAGTAGTTGAGGTTACCGCTGAAGACCATGGCCGCCGAGGCTCCCATGACGGCGAAGAAGGAGGAGTACTCGGGCCTTTCCTCCTCCGACATGGTCCTACTTCCTCACCGACACAAGCAGCCGAGGGACACCCTGCTCCTCTCTCCTCTCTTCTCCGCCTCCACTGGAGCTTCCAACACCGCTGCGGGTCACACCGGATACCAGACACCGGACACCGGACACCAGGCAGGACAGAGGAGGTAGGAGACAGCAGATAGGAGACAGGAGAGAGGAGACAGGAGGTAGGAGACAGGAGACAGGAGATATGAGATAGGAGATAGGAGGCAGGTGCAGCAGGGAAGATGGCGAGAGGGAACAAGTCACGTGACCAGCTGCCCTGGAAGGAACCATGTGGTGGAGAGCGGGGGTGTTCTCTGACTTAATCATGGCAATTAACCACTTGCACTTTTAAATTAACCCATGTGCAATATGACATCACTGCTGTGCAATATGACATAACTGCTGTGCAATATGACATCACTGCTGTGCAATATGACATCACTGCTGTGCAATATGACATCACTGCTGTGCAATATGACATCACTGCTGTGCAATATGACATAACTGCTGTGCAATATGACATAACTACTGTGCAATATAACATAACTGCTGTGCAATATGACATAACTACTGTGCAATATGACATAACTGCTGTGCAATATGACATAACTACTGTGCAATATGACATAACTACTGTGCAATATGACATAACTGCTGTGCAATATGACATAACTGCTGTGCAATATGACATAACTACTGTGCAATATGACATAACTACTGTGCAATATGACATAACTGCTGTGCAATATGACATAACTGCTGTGCAATATGACATAACTGCTGTGCAATATGACATAACTACTGTGCAATATGACATAACTGCTGTGCAATATGACATAACTGCTGTGCAATATGACATACCTGCTGTGCAATATGACATAACTGCTGTGCAATATGACATAACTACTGTGCAATATGACATCACTGCTGTGCAATATGACATCACTGCTGTGCAATATGACATCACTGCTGTGCAATATGACATCACTGCTGTGCAATATGACATAACTGCTGTGCAATATGACATAACTGCTGTGCAATATGACATAACTGCTGTGCAATATGACATCACTGCTGTGCAATATGACATAACTGCTGTGCAATATGACATCACTGCCGTGCAATATGACATAACTGCTGTGCAATATGACATCACTGCCGTGCAATATGACATCACTGCTGTGCAATATGACATCACTGCTGTGCAATATGACATAACTGCTGTGCAATATGACATAACTGCTGTGCAATATGACATCACTGCTGTGCAATATGACATCACTGCTGTGCAATATGACATCACTGCTGTGCAATATGACATAACTGCTGTGCAATATGACATAACTGCTGTGCAATATGACATCACTGCTGTGCAATATGACATCACTGCTGTGCAATATGACATCACTGCTGTGCAATATGACATCACTGCTGTGCAATATGACATAACTGCTGTGCAATATGACATAACTACTGTGCAATATGACATAACTACTGTGCAATATAACATAACTGCTGTGCAATATGACATAACTACTGTGCAATATGACATAACTGCTGTGCAATATGACATAACTACTGTGCAATATGACATAACTACTGTGCAATATGACATAACTGCTGTGCAATATGACATAACTGCTGTGCAATATGACATAACTACTGTGCAATATGACATAACTACTGTGCAATATGACATAACTGCTGTGCAATATGACATAACTGCTGTGCAATATGACATAACTGCTGTGCAATATGACATAACTACTGTGCAATATGACATAACTGCTGTGCAATATGACATAACTGCTGTGCAATATGACATACCTGCTGTGCAATATGACATAACTGCTGTGCAATATGACATAACTGCTGTGCAATATGACATACCTGCTGTGCAATATGACATCACTGCTGTGCAATATGACATCACTGCTGTGCAATATGACATCACTGCTGTGCAATATGACATAACTGCTGTGCAATATGACATAACTGCTGTGCAATATGACATAACTGCTGTGCAATATGACATCACTGCTGTGCAATATGACATAACTGCTGTGCAATATGACATCACTGCCGTGCAATATGACATAACTGCTGTGCAATATGACATCACTGCCGTGCAATATGACATCACTGCTGTGCAATATGACATCACTGCTGTGCAATATGACATAACTGCTGTGCAATATGACATAACTGCTGTGCAATATGACATCACTGCTGTGCAATATGACATCACTGCTGTGCAATATGACATCACTGCTGTGCAATATGACATAACTGCTGTGCAATATGACATAACTGCTGTGCAATATGACATCACTGCTGTGCAATATGACATCACTGCTGTGCAATATGACATCACTGCTGTGCAATATGACATAACTGCTGTGCAATATGACATCACTGCTGTGCAATATGACATCACTGCTGTGCAATATGACATCACTGCTGTGCAATATGACATCACTGCTGTGCAATATGACATCACTGCTGTGCAATATGACATCACTGCTGTGCAATATGACATCACTGCTGTGCAATATGACATAACTGCTGTGCAGTGTTACATGTGTTTCGTACCATAGATGGACATCTTAGATGAGAGTCGTCTTACTTTAAAACTCCTGGTTCCCTGATATCTAGTACTCCTGGTACCTAGTATCTCGTACTCCT